>NW_026659165.1:0-3666 GCF_009828535.3 Hylobates moloch | reverse complement strand
TCACCCACCCTTGCATCCATTCACCTATGCATCCATCCAACCATCTACCCACTCACCCACCCATTTTTCCATCCAACCACGTATGCACCTACCCACCCATCTATCCATCCATCCACTCATCCATCTATCCTCCCATCCACTCACCCACTCACCCATTCATCCACTCATTTATGGATCCTCCCATCCACCCAACCATTCATCTAACCATCTATCCATCCACCCATTTTTCCATCCAACCATCTAACCATCCACATACCCAACCATCTATCCATCCATCCATCTATCCATCCATCCATCCATCCACCCATCCACGCATTTATTGATCCTCCCATCCACCCAGCCATTAATCTAACCATCCATCCATCCACCCATTTTTCCATCCAATCATCTAACCATCCACACAACCAACCATCTACCCATCCATCCATCCATCCATACACCCACCCATTCACCCATCTACCCACCCACTCATCCACCCCTCCACCCACCCATCCACCCATCCATGCATCTTTTATTCTTCAAGTATTCAAGTATGAGTCAGGCAGTCCGTTAAGCATTAAATATTTACTGGTGCTCACTGGTTAGGAGGCACAGGGGCAGTTTCTCATGGTTTAGCACCATCCCCCCAGTGCTGTTCTCATGATAGTGAGGCGGTAAATGATAGTGAGGCAGTAAATTATCACGAGATCTGGTTGTTCAAAGTACATAACACTTTTCCCCCTGTCTTGGTCCTGCTCCTGTCAGGTAAGACACCTGCCTCCACTGTGCCTTCTACCATGAGCAAAAGCTCCCTGAGGCCTCCCTAGAAGCAGGTGCTGCCATGCTTCCTGTACAGCCTGCAGACCATGAGCCAATTAAACCTCTTTTCTTTATAAATTGCCCAGTCTCAGGTATTTCTTTATAGCAATGTGAGAACGGACTAATACAGGACCTTTTGTCCATTGCTTATCTCCTCTGAACCTTGGTTTGGCATCTAAAAAGCAGTGATAGCAATACTTCTTTGCAAGGACTCAATAAGGCAGTATACTCATAGATTCTTTGCTCCTAATATAACATCTATAACATAGTAGTTGCTTGTAATCATTTCTATTGCTGCTGTAACAAATTATTACATAGTTGCTTGAAACAACACAAATTTATTGCCTTATATTTCTGTAATTTAGAAGTCTCACGCTTGGCTTAGTTAGAAGTCTTCACTTGGCTGAAATTCATGTGTTGGCAGGGCTGTGTTCTCTTCTGGAAAGTCCAGAGGTGAATCAGTTTCCTTGCCTTTTCCAGCTTCTAGAGGCTGCTCACTCTCCTTGGTTCGTGGCCCCTCCTCCATCTTCACAGCCAGCAACATCACCTCTCTCTGACTTTCTTCTCCGGTCACATCCTCCTCTGACTCTCTTCTGCTTCCTTGTCTGCTTGTAAATGGATTGCACTGGGCTCACTCAGATAATTTAGGATAATCTATTTTAAAGTGAGCTGATTAGCAACCTTACTTCCAGCTGCAACTTAATTCTCCTTTACCACGTGATATGGTTTAGCTCTGTCTCCCCAGCCAAATCTCATCTCCAATTGTAATCCCCACGTGCGGAGGGAGGGAGGTGATTTGATCATGGGGGAGTAGTTTCGCCCATGCTGTGCTGGTGATAGTGAGTGAGTTCTCAGGAGATCTGATGGTTTTATAAGCGTCTGGCATTTCCCCTGCTTGCGCTTCTCTCTCCTGCCACCCTGTGAAGAAGATGCCTTGCTTCCCCTTCGCCTTTTGCCATGATTGTAAGTTTCCTGAGGCCTCCCCAGCCCTGTGGAACTGTGAGTCAATTAAACCTCTTTCCTTTATAAATTACCCGGTTTCGGGTAGTATCTTTATAGCAGTGTGAGAATGGACTAATATGCCATGTTACCTGACATATTTCCAGGTTCTGGGGATTAGGATGTGGACATCTTTGGGAAGGTCATTATTCTGCCTGTCACAGTGCTCAAGATAATTCATTATGATTATCACTTAGATATTCAGAAACTAAGCCATATCTGACTGGTTTCAATAACCTGCTGATCTGGATGGGCCCTGATTTTGATCGAGGCTGCTTTCTTTTTCTCTCTGGACATGATCTATCCCCTACAGAGAGCTGAGTTCTTTTTTTTTTTTTTTGAGACGGAGTCTCGCTCTGTCAGCCAAGCTGGAGTACAGTGACATTGTCTTGGCTCACTACAACCTCTGCCTCCCGGGTTTAAGCGATTCTCCTGCCTCAGTCTCCTGAGTAGCTGGGATTACAGGTGCGCACCACCACACCCAGCTAATTTTTGTATTTTTAGTAGAGAAAGGGTTTCACCATGTTGGTCAGGCTGGTCTCGAACTCCTGACCTTGTGATCTGCCTACCTTGGCCTCCCAAAGTGCTGGGATTACAGGTATGACACTGCGCCTGGCCAGAGCTGAGTTCTAAGAAGCCTCCAGTTGTTTTTAATTACTGGGCAGAAACTTGCATGTTTAGCCCCAGCTCCTACCCTGGGCACTTCACTTACTGCCACAGATCATCTTGAAATCTTTAGTTCAACAAGGCTGCCTCATCCAGCTATCTTTTCTAGGCAGCCACATGGCATTTGAACTGGGGAAGAGGTTTGGGGATGTTCTGGTCATCTACTGCAATATAAGAAGCCACAATAAATGGCTTTATCAATAACCGTTTTATTCTATCTCATGATTCTGTGAGTCACAGATTTGGGCAGGGCTCATCTGGATGATTATTTTCTCCACATGGTTGTTGACAGGGTCCCTCAGTAATGATCAGCAGCCAGAGGGGCTGGTCAGGAGGGGCCAGGGTGCCTTCACTCACATGCCTAGTGATGATGGCAATGGCTGGGAGGCTGGGCTCGCTGAGGACTGTTGACCCACCATAGCCTCTCAAGCATGGAGCCTGCAGGTAGTTCGAGTTCGTACCAGTAGCTCAGGGCTCCCAAAGACGATGCCGTTGTGGTGACCAGGTGGAAGCTGCATGGCTTTGTAAGCCAGCTGGACTCCTAAGCCACCCAGGGTCCCGTTCCCTATTCTTTTCTGGCTTCTACAGTCACACATCCACCCAGATTCTAGAGCACAGACTGTAGACCCCAGCTCTCATCAGGGAGGGTATCAGAGAATTTGAGGCCATGTTTAAAAGCCACCGGAAGGTGCTACTGAGTGTTTGGGCATCATTAGGGATGCGACGGGAGGCATGGGACATTTTAGTGCTGGGCTAAATAGTGGTTCTTGAGGTTTTTTTAAAGGGCGACACAGGGATGGATATTCCTTTAAATTCTGATAGGAACTAAAAAGTTTATTTTTGGGAAAATGTCCAATACCTGCGCCTGTGTGCACATCCACACAACTTGATATATCATTTCAGGAGGCCCATGGATCTGAATGGAACCCACCCATAGACCCTAGGGTGAGATTCCCTGGGTCCAGGTAGACCTGAGAGCCTTTCTGAGGGAAGGGGACATAGGTATAGGCTGACATCTGGTGGTTATTTTAGAAAATTTCTGGCTCCTGGCTTTGGCTAGGATGTGAGGTCACCTACTGTGGTACTGTGGTATGAAACACAGAAGAAGGAGGAACAGGTGTGGGCTGTGCGTGTGTATATGTGTGAGAGAGAGAACGTGTGAGAGAGAGAATGGGGCTGGGACATATATTGAGCTTGGGTCTG
>NW_026659164.1:0-3666 GCF_009828535.3 Hylobates moloch | reverse complement strand
GAGGGTCAGCTGCCCAGAAGGCTTTGGAGGCTGTTTTTTGTTTTTTGAGCCTGGGGCCCTGAATCATCTGCGTAGAGAGCTGGGCCCCAGCCAGGCCGCTGGGGTGCCAGGCGGAGCTCCGGGGCTGCCTCCAGCAGGGAGACAGCCTCACTCTGACCTGGCTCTGGTCGGCTCAGGGCTCTTGCTGGATCTGGGCCCCCACCTGCCCTGGCCTTCCTGGCTTCCCCTTCTGCCCAAACCCCAGAGCCCTCCTGCTTCTGGCCTTTGAGACTGAATCAGAGCTAGTTAAAAAATTCGAACCCAGGCCTGTAATCCCAGCACTTTGGGAAGCTGAAGTGGGCGGATCACCTGAGGTCAGGAGTTCCAGACCAGCCTGGCCAACGTGGTGAAACCCCCGTTTTTACTAAAAATACAAAAATTGGCTGGGTGTAGTGGCGCACTCTTGTAATCCCAGCTACTCGGGAGGCTGAGACAGGAGAATCACTTGAACCTGGGAGACGGAGGTTGCAGTGAGCCGAGATCGCGCCATTGCACTCCAACCTGGGTGACAAGAGCGAAACTCTGTCTCAAAAACCAAAATAAAACAAAACAAAAAACCACCCAAAATTAGAGCCTATAAGAGGACTGGGAGATGGAGTCCTTCCCAGCCCCGCCTGCGTGGATGGAGAAGCCGATTCCCTGGGGAGGAGACAGAGGCTGACTGTGCTGTCCCTCTGTCTGTCTGTCTTTCTCAACTTCTTGCCCACCTCCAGGGTCCCCATGCTGGGCAGCAGTGGACAATGAGCCCCCTCACTTTTTTTTTTTGAGTCAGAGTCTTGCTGTGTCGCCCAGGCTAGAGTGCAGTGGCACGATCTTGGCTCACTGCAACTTCTGCCTCCCGGGTTCAAGCAATTCTTCTGCCTCAGCCTCCCGACTAGCTGGGATTATAGGCATGTACCACCATGCCTGGCTAATTTTTGTATTTTCAGTAGAGATGGGGTTTCACCATGTTGGCTAGGCTGGTCTCAAACTCCTGACCTCAAATGATCCACCCGCTTCGGCCTCTCGAGTAGCTGGGATTATAGGCATGTACCACCATGCCCGGCTAATTTTTGTATTTTCAGTAGACACGGGGTTTCACCATGTTGGCCAGGCTGCTCTCAAACTCCTGACCTCAAATGATCCACCCGCTACGGCCTCCCAAAGTGCTGGGATTACAGGCATGAGCCACCGTGCCCAGCCGACACTGAGCCCCCTTAAAAGCTGCAAGGAAGAGATCTGAGAAAGCCAGTCATTATGGCACTGTAGTCATAGCAAAATATGCAAACATTTAAAATATCTGTCAGCAGAAGGCTATTTAAATGATGACTGGATAGCAACGTGGTAAAATACTACACAGCTGTTAAAAAGGTCAAGGTTCTGAACAGAAATGAAATGGACTGCAAAATATATTGTGAAGCAAGGAAGGTGTGTGGCTGTGTATGTGGTTGCAGCCACTTGTTACAGGCTCACACATGCAGCCATTTGTATCCTCGGGAAGGACACAAGAAATTGCCTTTGGAAACAGGGGATGGGGACCTGGTGAAGGGATGGGAGACAATTTATTTTTTTCTCTATACTCTTATGTTTTTTTTTTTTTTTTGGAGACAGAGTCTCGCTTTATCTTCCAGCCTGGAGTGGAGGGGAGCAATCTCGGCTCACTGCAACCTCCACCTCCCAGGTTCAAGCGATTCTCATGCCTCAGCCTCCTGCCTAGGATTACAGGTACCTGCCATCACACCTGGCTAATTTTTGTATTTTTTAGTAGAAACGGGGTTTCTCCATGTTGGCCAGGCCGGTCTCGAACTCCTGACCTTAGGTGATCTGCCCGCCTCAGCTTCCCAAAGTGTTGGGATTACAGGCGTGAGCCACGGTGCCCGGCCTCTATGTACTCTTGACATTGGTTTTTCTTTTTCTTTTTTTTTTGAGACAGAGTTTCACTCTTGTTGCCCAGGCTGGAGTGCAATGGCATCATCTCGGCTCACTGCAAGCTCTGCCTCCTGGGTTCAAGTGATTCTCCTGCCTCAAGCTCCCGAGTAGCTGGGATTACAGGCATGCGCCACCACGCCTGGATAATTTTTGTATTTTTAGTAGAGACAGGGTTTCTCCATGTTGGTCAGGCTGGTCTCGAACTCCCGACCTCAGGTAATCTGCCCGCCTTGGCCTCCCAAAGTGCTGGGATTATAGGCGTGAGCCACCACGCCCAGCCGACATTGTTTTTTTCTTGAGACAGGATCTTGCTCTATTGCCCAAGCTGGAGTGCAGTGGTGTGATCACAACTCACTGCAGCCTTGACCTTCCTGGCTAAAGGGATCCTCTCACCGCAGCCTCCCGAGTAGCTGGGACTACAGGCACGCACCACCATGCCCAGTTAATTGTTTAGTTTTTTTGTACAGATGGGGTCTTGCTATATTGTCCAGGCTGGTCTCCAACTACTGGGCTCAAGCGATCCTCCTGCCTTGGCCTCCCAAGATGCTTTGATTACAGGCATGAGCCACCACACCCGGCCTCAATCTTTTTTTTTTTTTGAGACGGAGTCTTGCTCTGTTGCCCAGGCTGGAGTGCAGTGGCGAGATCTTGGTTCACTGCAAGCTCTGCCTCCCAGGTTTACACCATTCTCCTGCCTCAGCCTCCCAAGTAGCTGGGACTACAGGCGCCCACCACCACGCCCCGCTAATTTTTTGTATTTTTAGTAGAGACGGGGTTTCACCGTGTGAGCCAGGATGGTCTCGATCTCCTGACCTTGTGATCCGCCGGCCTCGGCCTCCCAAAGTGCTGGGATTACAGGTGTGAGCCACTGCACCCGGCTCCTGGCCTCATTCTTGACACTTTTGATCATGTGCATGTATCTGAAAAAAAATTTTAAGGGAAAAGTCCAAAGTAAAGGGACCACTTCCACCCTTTAAAGAACACCCCTGAACACCTAATTGGGGCTTGGAATCCCCGGATCTCAGCGTCCGCTGATGAGCGAAGCCCCTCTCCAGCCTCCCCTCCTCCCCACAGACTCCCTCTGTCTGACTCAGCTGAGGCGAGTCAGATAACCAGAAGGAGGTGCAGCCAGGCTTGTCTGGAGTGACGAATGTGAGAGCAATAGAGACATGGCCCTGCCCCTGAGGCCTGAGGAAGGGTGTGACTCAGATATTGAGCAAGACAGAGGCCCTCAGCCACCAGGAGGTGAGCCGCTGTCACCACACTTGGCTAACCCTGCGGGAGCTGCTGGGCGCGCACAGGACAGGTGCTCCCGAGGGATGCCCGCGCGGGGGTGGGTATGCAAATAGGAACAAGCTTTGCCGAGTGGAGGGATGCTTGATATTATTATTATTATTATTTTAATATTATAAAATACTTCATTAAAATTCAGGAAGGGTTAGGTCAGGTGTGGCTCATGCCTGTAATCGCAGAACATTGGGAGGCTGAGTCACTTGAGGTCAGGAGTTTCAGACCAGCCTGGGCAATATGGTGAAAACCCCATCTCTACAAAAAATACAAAAATTAGCCGGGCGTGG
Source organism: Hylobates moloch (assembly GCF_009828535.3). Lineage (NCBI taxonomy): Eukaryota > Metazoa > Chordata > Mammalia > Primates > Hylobatidae > Hylobates > Hylobates moloch. Next base: position 142 of record NW_026659164.1, on the reverse strand, counting down.
TGGTGATGGGTGCCTGTAGTCCCTGGGGAGGCTGAGGCATGAGAATTGCTTGAACCCAGAGGCGGAGACTGCAGTGAGACGAGATCACGCCACTGTACTCCAGCCTGGGGAACAAGAGCAAAACTCCGTCTCAAAAAAAAAA
>NW_026659163.1:0-3667 GCF_009828535.3 Hylobates moloch | reverse complement strand
TTAACGCTCCGAAACTCCCATTGAAGTTTCTACAGAAAGAGTGTTTCCAAACTCCTCAATCAAAAGTATGGTCCACCTCTACTAGTTGAATGCACAGATCAGAAAGAAGTTTCGCAGAATGCTTCTGTGTTGTTATTAATTTAAGACATTCCTTTTTACACTATAGGCCCCTTAGCACTCCGAATGTCCACTTGCACTTTCTACAGAAAGAGTGTTTCAAAACTCCTCAATCAAAAGTAGGTTCAACACTGCTAGTTGAATGCACAGATCAGAAAGAAGTTTCACACAATGCTACTGTACAGTTTTTATTTGAAGATATTACTTTTTCCACTATAGGCCCCATAGCGATCCGAATCTACGCTTGCAGTATCTACAGAAAGAGTATTTCAGAACTTAACAATCAACACTAAGGTTCAACTCTGTCAGTTGAATGCACAGAACAGAACGAAGTTTGCAGAATAATTCTGTGTAGTTTTTATTTCAAGATACACCTTTTTCCACTGTAGGACCATTAGCGCTCCGAATATCCCCTCACAGTTTCTACAGAAAGAGTGTTTCAAAACTCCTCAATCAAAAGTAAGGTTCACCTCTGCTAGTTGAATGCACAGATCAGAAAGAAGTTTCACAGAATGCTTCTCTGTAGTTTTAATTTGAAGATATTCCTTTTTCCATTATAGGCCTTTTAGTGCTCCTACTGTCCGCTTTCAGTTTCTACAGAAAAAGTGTTTCAGAACTTCTCAATCAACAGTAAGTTTCAACTCTGTTTGTTGAATGCACAGAACAGAAAGAAGTTTGGCAGAATGATTCTGTGTAACTTTTATTTGAAGATATTCCTTTTTCCACTATAGGCCACTTAGTGCTCTGAATGTCCCCTTGCAGTTTCTACTAAAAGAGTATTTCAAAACTCCTCAATCAATAGTATGGATCAACTCTGCTAGTGGAAACCACAGATCAGAAAGAAGTTTTGCAGAGTGCTTCTGTGTAGTTTTTATTTGAAGATATTCCTTTTTCCACCATAGGCCACATAGCGCTCGGGATATCAGCTTGCAGTTTCTACAGATAGAGAGTTTCGGAGCTTCTCAATCAAAAGTAATGTTCAACTCCGTCAGTTGAATGAACAGAACAGAAAGAAGTTTGGCAGAATTATTCTGTGTACTTTTTATTTCAAGATATTCCTTTTTCCACTATAGGCCCCTTAGCGCTCCGAATTTCCCATTGCAGTTTCTACAGAAAGAGTGTTTCAAAACTCCTCAATCAAAAGTAAGGTCCACCCCTACTAGGTGAATGCACAGATCAGAAAGAAGTTTCGCAGAATTCTTCTGTGTTGTTATTAATTTAAGACATTCCTTTTTACACTATAGGCCCCTTAGCACTCGGAATATTCACTTGCACTTTCTATACAAAGAGTGTTTCAAAACTCCTCAATCAAATGTAAGGTTCAACTTTGCTAGTTGAATGCACAGATCAGAAAGAAGTTTCACAGAATGCTACTGTGCAGTTTTTATTTGAAGATATTCCTTTTTACACTATAGGCCCTTTAGTGATCCGAATATCTGCTTTCAGTTTCTACAGAAAGAGTGTTTGAGAACTTCTCAATCAACAGTAAGGCTCAACTCTGTTTGTTGAATGCACAGAACAGAAAGAAGTTTGGCAGAATGATTCTGCGTAATTTTTATTTGAAGATATTCCTTTTTCCACTATAGGCTACTTAACGCCCAGAATGTCCGCTTGCAGTTCCTACAGAAAGTGTGATTCAGAACTTCTCAATCAATAGTAAGGTTCAACTCTGTTAATTGAATGCACAGAACAGAAAGAATTTTGGCAGAATGATTCTGTGTTGTTTTTATTTGAAGATATTCCTTTTTTCACTATAGACCACTTAATGCTCCGAATGTCCCCGTGAGGTTTCTAAAGAAAAGTGTTTCATAACTCCCCAATCAAAAGGAAGCTGCCACTCTGCCAGTTGAATGCACAGATCAGAAAGAAGTTTCGCAGAATGCTTCTGTGCAGTGTTTATTTGAAGATGTTCCTATTTCCAATATAGGCCCCTTAGTCCTCCTGATGTCCGCTTGCAGTTTCTACAGAAAGAGTGTTTCACAACTTCTCAATCAAAAGTAAGGTTCACCTCTGCTAGGTGAATGCACAGATCAGAAAGATGTTTCGCAGAATGCTCCTGTGTAGTTTTTAATTTAAGTTATTCCTTTTTACACTATAGGCCCCTTAGCGCTCCGAATCTCCACTTGCGCTTTTTACAGAAAGAGTGTTTCAAAACTCCTCAACCAAAAGTAAGGTTCAACTCTGCTAGTTGAATGCACAGATCAGAAAGAAGTATCACAGAATGCTACTGTGCAGTTTTTATTTGAAGATATACCTTTTTCCACTATAGGCCCCTTAGCGATCCGAATCTCCACCTGCAGTTTCTACAGAAAGAGTGTATCAGAACTTAACAATCAATAGTATGGTTCAACTCTGTCAGCTGAATGCACAGAACAGAAAGAAGTTTGCAGAATAATTCTGTGTAGTTTTTATTTCAAGATATACCTTTTTCCACTATATGCCCCTTAGCGCTCCGAATGTACCCTTGCAGTTTCTACAGAAAGAGTGTTTCAAAACTCCTCAATCAAAAGTAACGTTCACCTCTGCCAGGTGAATGTACAGATCAGAAAGAAGTTTCGCAGAATGCTTCTCTGTAGTTTTAATTTGAAGATATTCTTTTTTCCACTATAGGCCCCTTAGTGCTCCGAATGTCCGCTTTCAGTTTCTACAGAAAGAGTGTTTGAGAACTTCTCAATCAACAGTAAGTTTCAACTCTGTTTGTTGAATGCAAAGAACAGAAAGAAGTTTGGCAGAATGATTCTGTATAATTTTTATTTGAAGATATTCCTTTTTCCACTATAGGCCACTTAACGCCTGTAATGTCCTCTTGCAGTTTGTACAGAAAGAGTTTTTCAAAACTCCTCAATCAAAAGTAAGGTTCATCTCTGTTAGTTGAATGCACAGATGAGAAGGACGTTTCGCAGAATGCTTCTGTGTAGTTTTTATTTGAAGATATTCCTTTTTCCACAAAAGGCCCCTTAGTTCTCCGAATGTCCGCTTGCAGTTTCTACAGAAAGCGAGTTTCAGAACTTCTGAATCAAAAGTAAGTTTCAACTCTGTTGTTGGAATTCACAGAACAGAAAGAAGTTTGGCAGAATGCTTCTGTGTAGCGTTTATTTGAAGATATTCCTTTTTCCAATATAATCCCCTAAGCGCTCTGAATATGCCCTTGCAGTTTCTACAGAAAGAGAGTTTCACAACTTCTCAATCAAAAGTAAGGTTCAACTCTGCTAGCTGAATGCAAAGATCAGAAAGAAATTTCGCAGAATGCTTCTGTGTTGTTTTTATTTGAAGATGTTACTTTTTCCACTATAGCCCCCTTAGCGCTCCTTAAGTCCGCTTGCAGTTTCCACAGAAAGAGTGTATCAGAACTTCTCAATCAACAGTAGGTTTGAACTCTGTTAGTTGAATGCACAGAACCGAAAGAAGTTTGGCAGAATGATTCTGTGTAGCTGTTATTTGAAGATATTCATTTTTCAACTATAAGTCCCTTAGTGCTCCAAATGTCCACTTGCAGTTTTACCGAAAGAGTGTTTCAAAACTCCTCAATCAAAAGTAAGGTTCACCTCTG
>NW_026659162.1:0-3667 GCF_009828535.3 Hylobates moloch | reverse complement strand
TTTTTTTTTTTTTTTTTTTTTTTTTTTTTTGAGACAGAGTCTCTCTCTCTCTCCCAGTCTAGAGTGCAGTGGCGCAATCTTGGCTCACGGCGACCTCCGCCTCCTGGGTTCACGCCATTCTCCTGCCTCAGCCTCCCGAGTAGCTGGGACTACAGGTGCCCGCCACCACGCCCAGCTAATTTTTTGTATTTTTAGTAGAGACGGGGTTTCACTGTGTTAGCCAGGATGGCCTCTATCTCCTGACCTCATGACCCACCCACCTCAGCTTCTCAAAGTGCTGGGATTACAGGCGTGAGCCACCGCGCCCGGCCTCTAAAATAAAGACGTAATTTTTTTTTTTTTTGTTTGCACCTGTTGTTCGTTGTGTTTGAGACGGAGTTTCACTCTTGTTTCCCAGGCTGGAGTGCAATGGTGTGATCTCGGCTCACCTCAACCTCCATCTCCCAGGTTCAATCGATTCTCCTGCCTCAGCCTCCCTAGTAGCTGGGATTACAGGCATGTGCCACCACGCCCGGCTAATTTTGTATTTTTAGTAGAGACGGGGTTTCTCCATGTTGGTCAGGCTGGTCTCGAACTCCCGACCTCAGGTGATCTGCCCACCTCGGCCTCCCAAAGTGCTGGGATTACAGACATGAGCCACTGCACCCGACCATAACAACTTTTTTTAAAAGTACTCCAATAGCATGCCTAAAGATTAAGAGACTACCACTAATAAGTTCAAAAAAAATCGCCAATTTATTTAAGAAAAACATGAAAGAAACCAACACAATTTCTCACCAAAAAAATACAAAATTAAAAAGCAAATATGAAAAATAATTTCCCGGATGCAAACAGGCTTTTATAAAACAATAAAGGAAATACTGAGAAATGCTCAAAAAATATTAAAAAGCAATTAATAAAAAGAATTCAGGGCTGAGCACAGTAACTAACACCTGTAATCCCAGCACTTTGAGAGGTGGAGGTTGGAGGATCGCTTAACCCCAGGAGTTTGAGACTAGTCTGGGCAACATAGTGATACCTCATCTCTAAAAAAGTAAATTAACTAATTCACATTTTCAATTACCATATTACTATTCCAACATCAACTACAATCAAAAAATTGCAAATTAAACTAGTAATATGCCCATTTTTACTTATATGTTGGCATTTACTTTTAATTAACAACACCCACTGTGAACAAAGGTACTTGCAAACAAGCACAAACCTAACCCTGATGAAGAACAAATGGGCAAAACCTTTCTGAATGGATCTAGCCATGTGTGGCTTTACTCTTGAAAACGTACATGCCAGGCCAGGTGCGGGGCTTCACACCTGTAATCCCAGCACTTTGGGAGGCCAAGGTGGGTGGATCACCTGAGGTCAGGAGCTGGAGACCAGCCTGACCAACACAGTGAAACCCCATCTCTACTAAAAATACAAAATTAGCTGGGCATGGAGGCACATGGCTGTAATCCCAGCTACTTGGGAGGCAGAGACACGAGAATTGCTTGAACTCAGAAGGTAGAGTGAGCCGAGATTGCTCTACTGCACTCCAGCCTGGGCGACAGAGTAAGACTCTGTCTCAAAGAAAAAAAAAAATTTTTTTAGTAGAGACAGGGTTTCACTATGTTGGTCAGGCCGGTCTCGAACTCCTGACTTCGTGATCCACCCGCCTCAGCCTCCCAAAGTGCTGGGATTACAGGCGTGAGCCACCGTGCTCAGCCAATGTTTTTTTTTTTTAATTAGCCAGGCGTGGTGGCACACACCTGTAAGTCCCGGCTACTCAGGAGACTAAGGCAGGAGGTTCACTTGAGCCCAGAAGGTGGAGGCTGCATATCTGAGACCCTGTCTCAAAAATAAGTACACAAATAAAAAATAAAAATTAAAGTGCTGATAAAAAGAAAACAGCAATTTATGAAGATGCTATTAATAGCCATCTTGAAAAAACTCTAAGAACAGGGGTGTTTTCCCGTCAAAACTTCTCTCAGATTTGTCATTTAAAAAAATCAAGACCGGGCAGTGGCTCACACCTGTAATCCCAGCACTTGGAGGGCCGAGGTGGGTGGATCACCTGAGGTCAGGAGTTTGAAACCAGCCTGGCAGGCTGGGCACGGTGGCTCACGCCTGTAATCTCAGCACTTCGGGAGGCCAAGGCGGGTGGATCACGAGGTCAGGTGATCGAGACCATCCTGGCTAACATGGTGAAACCCCGTCTCTACTAAAAATACAAAAAATTAGTCGGGCATGGTGGCGGGCACCTGTAGTCCCAGCTACTCGGGAGGCTGATGCAGGAGAATGGCGTGAACCCCGGGGGGCGGAGCTTACAGTGAGCCGAGATTGCAGCCCCTGCACTCCAGCCTGGGCGACAGAGCGAGACTCCTTCTTTAAAAAAAAAAAAAAAAAGAAACCAGCCTGGCCAACATGGAGACATCCTGTCTCTACTAAAAATACAAAAATTAGCCAGGCACGGTGGTGGGCACCTGTAATCTCAGCTGCTCAGGAGGCTAAGGCAAGAGAATCACTTGAACCTGGGAGGCGGAGGTTACAGTGAGCCAAGATCGCGCCATTGCACTCCAGCCTGGGAGACAGAGTAAGACTCTCAAAAAAAAAAAAAAAAAAATCAACCCAGCCAGCACAGTGGCTCATGCCTGTAATCCCAGCACTTTGGGAGCCCAAGGTGGGCGGATCACTTGTGGTCAGATGAGACCAGCCTGACCAACGTGGTAAGACCCGTCTCTACTAAAAAACACAAAAATTAGGCGTGGTAGCGGGCAGCTGTAGTCCCAGCTACTTGGGAGGCTGAGGCAGGAGAATCTCTTGAACCCAGAGGTGGAGGCTGCAGTGAGCCAAGACTGTGCCACTGCACCTCCAGCCTGAGCAACAGAGTGAGACTCAATCTCAAAACAAAACAAAACAAGACAAAAAAATCAACCCCTGGCCCAGGAGGGGTAGTAGTGCAAGCCTGTAGACCTAGCTACATAGAAAGCTGAAATGGCGGGGGTGGGGGGTGCACCCCAGAAGTTCAAGGTTGCAGCGAGCTATGATTGAGCCACTGCACTCCAGCCTGTGCAACAAGGCTAGCCCCTATCTCCGGGAGGAAAAAAAAAATTTAAGGAAAAAAATATAAAAAGATAAAAAAGATTAGGAAATGGCAAAAATCAACTCCCCCATTCTGATAAAGGTGAATTAAAACCAACTTTTGGCATCCCACAAATTCATTCATTGAAATTTTAAAAAAGCTTCCCATTTACTGTGCCAACTTTCCTCCTTTAACGAGTTTCTTTATAGGAGGCTTTCAAATTTCTAAACTGCATTTATAGGTTTTATCTATTTAAAAAAAAAAAAAAGAAAGAAAGAAATGGCTGGGTGTGGTGGCTGATGCCTGTAATCCCAACACTTGGGAGGCCGAGACGGAAGGATCACTTGAGTCCAGGAGTTTGAGACTAACCTGGACAACACAGGGAGACCCCATCTCCACAAAAAATTTTAAAAACTAGCCAGGTGTGGTGGCACACTCCTGTAGTCTTAGTTACTGAAGAGGCTGATTCAGGAAGATTACTTAAGCCAGGGAGGTCAAAACTGCAGTGATCACACCACTGCACTCCAGCCTGGGCAACAGGGCAAGACCTCGTTTCAAAAAACATGGAAACAAAACAAAATTTAAAAAAAAAACTACTGTAAGTGTGCT
>NW_026659161.1:0-3667 GCF_009828535.3 Hylobates moloch | reverse complement strand
AGGCTAGGCTGAGGAGGACCTACCTCCCTGTTCACTGTTCTGTTCCCCGCAGGCTCTTGGTCCATGACAGCAGCATCTGTAGGAGACAGAAGTCATCAAAACAGCTCGGAGGGCACTTCTGGGTCCCCATTTCATGAACAGATACCAACACACAGGGGGAGGCTGTAGGTGCCTGAGGTCCCTCAGCTTCCAACAGCCAGACTCAGACATTCCATCTCTCTGAGTGCAAGACCCCATTCCATGAATAGCTGTCAGTTCCCATCCCAGTGATTCTATCTCCCACTTTCTGCCTGTCATGGAACCTTCTCCTGGATGTGAGTGGCTGCAGGGGATGTGAGGATACGGTTCACAATCAGGCAATGGTCTGTGAGCTGAAGGCAGGGGCAGGGTGTCTGGTGCTCTCTCTAGAAAGCTCTGCCTCTGGCTCCTTCCTTGGGCCAGAGACCTTCCTGCCAGTGAGGAACACACATCTGCGTGCTCCCATCCTGCTTCCCCACATGGCCCTGAGTTCTCTGGCCTCTGCTTTGTGAGGCTTACTCTTTTTTTCTGGAGCAGCAGCGATGAAGGAGAAAGAAGAGGAGGATGGCGAAGAGGAAGATGGCCACTGAGTTCCTAATCACAGCATGCAGGTGTCTGGCGATACCTGGAGGAATATGGGAATCCAATAAGAAGCTAACCATAGCAGTTCCTCTTTGTGGATTGTCTCTCATTTCTTGGTTGCCAGGCAACCACATAAAACACCTCTTTAGGACAAGCACCCACGTGGCGGGAGACCCAGCTTTCTCAGTTATAGTTTTCATAATGACAATAGAATGTGCTGATGATACAACTGCTATAGTTTCAATGTTTGACCCCTCCAAGCTCCACTTTGAAATGTAATCCCCAGTGTGGGAGGTTGTGCCTATTGGGATGTGTTTGGGTCATGGGGGTGGATCCATCATGAATAGATTAATGCTGTCCCCAGAGGATGGGGTTAGCAAGTTCTCCCTCTATGAGTACCCTGGAGAGTTGATTCTTAAGAAGAGCTTGGAAGCTCCTTCACACCCACTTTCTCTCTCTCTTGCCATGTGATCTCCTTGGTCTCTGCACACGCAGGCCCCCCTTCTCCTCTGTCAGAGTGGGAGCAGCCTGAGGCCGCAGCCAGAAATAGATGCTGGTGTCCTGCTTCTAGTACAGCCTGCAGATCAGTGAGCCAAACACATCTCTTTTCTTAGAAGATGCCCAGGCTCAAGTGTTCTTTTAGAGCAACAAAAATAGACTAAGACAGCAACATCCTGAGATCAGGAGGAACGTCCAGAACAGCCGGGGCTGTCTTCTTGTTCTCCTGGAGGAGGACGTCATGCAATGCTTTAGCTGAGTGCTTCCTGTGGCTCCAGGGTACAAAACCCAGGCTGGGCTGCTTTCTGGGTTCCCCCAGCTGCAGTGCACATGAGGTGACTCCATGTGTCCTGAGGAACTTTTCTGAGCCTTGGGGAACTGGCTCACCCTGAAAGGAAGGTTTCTGTTGTCACTTGCTGCTTATCTATAAGTAATGAACCTGCTTATGTCATGTATTCTGTGTGTGTTCTGTCTCCCTGGAGTGACGGCGAGTGACAGAAATTGGCCCAGCCCCAGGTGCAGTACAGCAGGTGTTTAGAGTCTTCTCTGGGAAGACTGGACTGGGATTGATACACAGTGAATGTGCTTTACAGTTTCTACATCCACAACCCTCTTGACTCAAGCAAATTACATTCTACGTGAAAAGGAAAAAACAGTGACATCGAAATCAACAGAAGTGAAGTTGAACTGTCTGATATCAAATAGTGAGGAAATAATGATGAAGCCCGTGGGCAACGTGCTACCTTTGTGATCTTGGGAGTCGGATATTAGGCTGCTGTTCCACCCAAGAGTCTGGGGAAAGGACCACCCCCTCCCTCATCTCTTGCTTCACTATAGTCTGTCTTTCTGTGAATTAGTACAAAAGGTGACCAGGAGATAGTGCTGGCACTGGTCTCTGAGTCCAAGATCTGAACTCCAAAGAATATTAGTTTTTACCTCCCCATGATCTATCTGTATCACTTAATGTGATTGAAAGTAGGGGTGAGGTGGGGGATTTGGGTGAAGGGGCAAGTTTTATGCCGTGAACAGATCACGTTCTCTATTTCAGGAGCTGTGCTGGTGGGTTTCACATTTTCCATATGATCTCATGCTCACAGAAAGCCAAATAAGGAAGATGTTTTCACCTGATTTTCTTATGGATAAGATAAAGGATCAAAGAAGTCATTATAGAGAAATAGAAAAATGATGATTGGAATTGGTGTGCCTTTGTCATTCGTGTATGTTATATTATATTTATGTATTTTTTATTTTTATTTTTTGAGATGGAGTCTCACTCTGTCACCTAGGGTGTAGTCCAATGACACAATCTTGGCTCACTGAAACCTCTCCCTCCCTGGTTGAAACCATTCTCCTGCTTCAGCTTCCCGAATAGCTTGTATTACAGGCATGAGCCACCACGCCCAGCTAGTTTTTGCATATTTAGTAGAGATGGGGTTTGACCGTGTTGTCCAGGCTGATCTGGAACTCCTGACCTCACTTGATCCAGCCTCCTCAGCATCCCAAAATGTTGGGTTACAGGTGTGAGCCACCGTTCAGAACCTTGTGTATTATATGATAATAGGTTTCTTCCTTTGCACCACCCCTCATGTATCTATCACTCCTCTGCCAAGTATTGATTTACATGTAGGAAAAATCAATCTCAGAAAGAAATTAATGAAGTGAAGGTTAAACAATTAGGAAAAATCAAACTAGGCAAGCCCTCCCTGCAAATTACTCTACCTCACAAACACATCTTGTGTCCATCTTTCATTCATTTAGTGTCTAAATCAGCACCACATTTCACCAGTGGGGCGGGAATTGCCTTTTCCACGGTCTCCTAGATTCCAGTTACGCACCTGGGCCTCCCTGATTTTCATGTCAGTCACTATTAATCATGTAGGGATTCCCAGTTAGCCCCGAGGTGGGTCCAATGGCTGAGTATAAAACACACACTCCTTGTTCCTCCTTAGTTTCCTGTGTACCCAGTGTGCTCTCCGTCTCTCTACAGTCGACTTGCCATTCTCCCCATCTCATTCCCAGCATTTCAGGCAGAGCCTCTTCCTTCAACATCAGATTGTTTTCACCTTTGTGCCTTCACGGCTGACAGTTGTGTGGAAAATCCTTCCACCAGTCTTCCAAGGGTTAAATCCATTTTTTTCATTAACATCACAAGTATGTGATTAGTGAGACCTTCTCTGTCACCTGAAATTATACACTCAACATTATCTATTATTGATTTGAAAATGTGACTCGGCCCTGTGGCTCATGCCTCTTATACCAGCGCGTTGGGAGGCAGAGGCTGTTTGATCACTTGAGGTTGGGAGTTTGAGACCAGCCTGGCCAACATGGTGAAACATCCTCTCTACAGAAAATATGCAAAAAGAGTTAGCAGGGCATGGTGGTGGTTGTCTGTAATCCCAGCTACTGGAGAGGCTGAGGGAGGAGATCACTTCAGCCTAGGAGGTGGAGGTTGCAGTGAGCTGAGATCATGCCACTGCACTCTAGCCTGGATGACAGAGCAAGACTCTGTCTCAATAAATAAGTAAGTAAGTAAACAAATGAATAAACTAATAGATTTCATGCACAGATG
>NW_026659160.1:0-3668 GCF_009828535.3 Hylobates moloch | reverse complement strand
CTGAGGCAGGAGAATGGCGTGAACCCGGGAGGCGGAGCTTGCAGTGAGCCGAGATCGCGCCACTGCACTCTAGCCTGGGCGACAGAGCGAGACTCCGTCTCAAAAAAAAAAAAAAAAAAAAAGAAATATAATGCAAGCACACATGCAGTCTTCAGATTTCTAGTAGCCACGTGAAACTAAAAAGAAATGGGAAATTGGCCAGGCACGGTGGTTCACGCCTGTAATCCCAGCACTTTGGGAGGCTGAGGTGGGGGGATCACCTGAGGTCGGGAGTTCGAGACCAGCCTGACCAACATGGAGAAACCCTGTCTCTACTAAAAATACAAAATTAGCCAGGCGTGGTGACACATGCCTGTAATCCCAGCTACTTGGGAGGCTGAGGCAGGAGAATCGCTTGAACCCGGGAGGTGAAGGTTGTGGTGAGCCAAGATCGCACCACTGCACTCCAGCCTGGGCAACAAAAGTGAAACCCCCTCTCAAAAAAAAAAAAAGAGTCATTCTTACTGTAATCTTAGCAACCTCAGTATGCATATATATATAGAGAGAGATATATATACATATATATATTTTTTCAGAACGAGTCTCACTCTGTCACCCAGACTGGAGTATAATGGCACTATCTCAGCTCACTGCAACCTCTGCTTCCCGGATTCAAGCCATTCTCCTGCCTCAGCCTCCCGAGTATCTGGGATTATAAGCACGCATCTGCTAATTTTTGTATTCTTTTTAGTAGATACAGGGTTTCACCATGTTGGCCAGACTGGTCTTGATCTCCTGACCGCGTGATCCGCCCTCTTCGGCCTCCCAAAGTGCTGGAATTACAGGCTTGAGCCACCGTGCCGGGCCTGATTTTTTTTTTTTCCTGAAGTAGAGAACTTTTGCCTTTTCACTTAAAGTAAGCACTTTGCGGCTTCTCTTTGGCATATCCACATTATGAGTATCACTCCTCCTGTGCTTTGAGGCCATTTTTTTTTTTTTAAGATGGAGTCTTGCTCTGTCGCCCACACTGGAGTGCAGTGGCACAATCTTGGCTCACTGCAAGCTCCACCTCCAGGGTTCACGCCTTCTCCTGCCTCAGCCTCCCAAGTAGCTGGGACTACAGGCGCCTGCCACCACGCCTAGCTAATCTTTTGTATTTTTAGTAGAGACGGGGTTTCACCGTGTTAGCCAGGATGGTCTTGATCTCCTGACCTCGTGATCCACCCGCCTCGGCCTCCCAAAGTGCTGGGATTACAGGCTCGAGCCCCCGTGACCAGCCTGAGGCCATTATTAAAATAAGGGCTACCTGAACACAAGCACTGCAGTACCTCGACTGGCGATCTGATAACCGAGACGGCTCTGAAGTGACCAACAGGCAGGAAGCACAGACAGTATGGACATGCTGGACAAAGGAATGATTAATGTCTTAGGCAAGAGGGAGAGAGATGGTGCAAGATTTCATCATGCTACTCAGAATGGCACATAATTTAAAATTATTATTTCTGGAATTTTCCAATTAAAATTTTCAGACCTTGGGCAACTGAAACCACGGAAAGTCAAACAGTGGGTTAGGGGGGACTACTGTACCTGGCAAAAAGAAAGGCATTTGACTTCACTGAGTATCTGGAGGGTGGGAGCTCTGAAGTTGGCTTGACAGCTCAGTGCTGTCCCAGGCTTTCCTCTGCTCTGCCATCCTCAGTGTATTGGCATTTGGCCTCATGGTCACAAGGTGGTTGTTGCAGCTCCAAGCTTCGGATCCTCATAAATATCTCAAGGAGAAAGCAAGCAGGGAGGCAGCAATAAATCTTTCTCCTCTAGAAACTTTTTCCCCTCAAGAAAATTTTTGTCAAACTTCGGCGGGCACAACAATCACCTAAACATTTTTTTTTTTTTTTTTTAGATAGGGTCTCACTCTGTTGCTCAGGCTGGAGTGCAGTGGTGTGATCATGGCTCACTGCAGCCTCCATCTCCTGGGCTCAATCAATCCATTCACCTAAGTCTCCCAAGTAGCTGGGATTACAGGTGCATGCCACCGTGGGCAGCTCATTTTTAAAAATTGTGTAGAGACAAGGTCCCACTATGTTGCCCAGGCTGGTCTCAAACTCCTGAGCTCAAGTGATCCTCCTGCCTTGGCCTCCCAAAGAGCTGGGATTACAGGCATGAGCCACCATGCCCAGTCACCTAAACAGTTTTTGTTTTTTGTTTTTCTGAGATAGAGTCTCACTCTGTCGCCCAGGTTGGAGTGCAGTAGTACAATCTCGGCTCACTGCAAACTCTGCTCCCGGGTTCAAGCAATTCTCCTGCCTTAGCCTCCCAAGTAGCTGGGGTTACAGGTGTGTGCCACTATGCCTAGCTAGTTTTTGTATTTTTAGTAGAGATAGGGTATCACCATGTTGGCCAGGCTGGTCTCGAACTGGCTGGACTCAAAATCCTGACCTCGTGATCCACCTGCCTCAGCCTCCAAAGTGCTAGGTTTACAGGTGTGAGCCACCGTGCCCGGCCCTAAACAGTTTTAAAAGCCATGGTCCTAGGCCCCATCTCCAGGGATTCTGACTCTGAGTCTGAAGCAGGGCCTAAGAACTGCATTGCTAAATTCACAGGTATGCTGATGCACTGGTCCCCAAGAGATAATGGTGGCGTAGACTAGATTGTGTCTCATCCTGGTGTTACCCTTGGCCCTTCGGAAAGAGGTGGCCGAGGAAAGGATTAAAATGCTGATACTAGACTTGGAAAGGTGGGAGGGTGGTGAAGGATGAGAAATTACCTGACAGAGGCTGGGTGTGGTGGCTTACGCCTGTAATCCCAGCACTTTGGGAGGCCGAGGTGGATCACCTGATGTCAGGAGTTCAAGACCAGCCTGACCAACATGGAGAAACCCTTGGCCGGGCGCGGTGGCTCACGCTTGTAATCCCAGCACTTTGGGAGGCCGAGGCGGGTGGATCACGAGGTCAGGAGATCGAGACCACGGTGACCCCGTCTCTATTAAAAATACAAAAAATTAGCCGGGCGTGGTGGCGGGCGCCTGTAGTCCCAGCTACTCGGAGAGGCTGAGGCAGGAGAATGGCGTGAACCCGGGAGGCGGAGCTTGCAGTGAGCCGAGATCGCGCCACTGCACTCCAGCCTGGGCGACAGAAAAAAAAAAAAAAAAAAAAAAACATGGAGAAACCCCGTCTCTGCTAAAATTACAAAATTAGCCGGGTGTGGTGGTGCATGCCTGTAATCCCAGCTACTCGGGAGGCTGAGGCAGGAGAATCGCTTGAACCTGGGAGACAGAGGTTGCAGTGAGCTGAGATTGTGCCTGGGCACTCTAGCCTGGGCAACAGGAGTGAAACTCCGTCTCAGGAAAAAAAAAAAAGAAATTACCTGATGGATACAGTGCACATGTGCACACTCTTCAGGTGATGGTTGCACTAAAAGCCCAGATTTCAACACTACCCAAAGTATCCACGTAATTCAACTTCATGTATGCCCCCTAAAAATATATTTAAAAAATTTAGGCCGGGCGTGGTGGCTCATGCCTGTAATCCCAGCACTTTGGGAGGTCAAGGCGGGCGGATCACAAGGTCAGGAGATCGAGACCATCCTGGCGAATACGGTGAAACCCCGTCTGTACTAAAAATACAAAAATATTAGCCGGGCGTCGTGGTGGGCACCTGTAGTCCCAGCTACTTGGGAGACTGAGGCAGGAG
>NW_026659159.1:0-3668 GCF_009828535.3 Hylobates moloch | reverse complement strand
TCCTAGACTAGGCTCCACACCCAGTACATAATTAAAATCCCTTACTTAACCAACGTTTTCATCAAAAATAAAAGTTGCTAGAAGTTAGCATTGTAACGTGTAATTAAGACTACTGAAGAAACAGTTTTACATGCAAGGTGTATAAAAAAGGTGAAATGTGTTTTTGGTAAAAAAAAAAAAAAAATTATAGGAAGAAGCATGAGAATGTGGATTATTTTCTGCCTAGATTAAAGTGTTAAAGGATTGTGTTAAGTGAAAAAAGAAAATATTTAAAGAAGTTATGGAAGGTTTTTTTTAGATGGAGTTTCGTTCTTGTTGCCCAGGCTGGAGTGCAATGGCATGATCTTGACTCACCGCAACCTCTGCTTCCCGGGTTCAAGCAATTCTTCTGTCTCAGCCTCCCAAGTAGCTGGGATTACAGGCATGTGCCACCACGCCTGGCTAATTTTGTATTTTTAGTAGAGACAGGGTTTCTCCATGTTGATCAGGCTGGTCTCAAACTCCCGACCTCAGGTGATCCACCCATCTTGGCCTCCCAAAGTGTTGGGATATACAGGTGTGAGCCACTGCACCTGGCCTTCATGGAAGGTTTATAAAAATTAATTGTAAGAGATTCTGTGTATGAACATATTGGCTACAGTTAAAGGGGTATTATTCGGTTTTTCCATAAATTAAACATTGGAATAAAAGCACAACAGGTTTTTCTTAGAGGATTTACCTGCTCTTTCACAAAAAAATATAAAGGGTTATAAAGGTTTATAAAATCTTACCTTATGATTAAACATTAAAATTGGGTAAATATGTCTCTAAGGTTTTATTAAAAATTGGGTTTAACATTAATAATACATTAATATAAAGGTGAAATTTCGCTTATTTGGTATAAAAATTATCCAGGAAGCATTCTCAAATATGAAAATGTTTTGCTTTCTTTGGACTATATTTGTATAAATATGTTATTGGTATATGTTCCAAAGTTATAAGAAACTCCTTTATTTCTAATATGACTTAGTGTATGTTACTAATAATAATTGTTATGTAAAATTTTGTGTGCCACAAAAGTAACCAAATTTCCTTATCAATTGTGGCTTTAATAGTGGCTGTCCTAAAGCTTTTTATCATGCACAGACAATCGTTGTCTTGTTTTAATCTTCTTTAAAAGGTGGTTTCTAATCAACTATAGAACTCTAGCAGGTGTTCTTAAATGCAGGTTTCTAATAACTTCAGAAATTGTAATATTAAAATAAAGAAAACAACTTTCAAAACTCTCATAAAAAGCTGGAATGTTCATGAATAACAAGTAGAACAGGAGTTAACTGAATTAACTGAACCAATAGAAAATTGAAGTAATTTTTTTAACTTTGCTTAAAATATTGCTGATCTTTTACTTTTCAAAGGAAACTTCTTTTAAGCTATTTACAGCTTGCAGCAATTAAGTAAAATATACTCCTATGAACAAAATTTGAAACATATTTGTTTCTCTCTACCTGATTTCTCCAGAATGGAAACTAATTGTAAGTATTCTTAACTTATGGCAATATAGTTGTTTGCATGAGTGCAACAAAAATCTGTTTTCTTTTGTAACGGGACACTATTGGAGAAATTGGTTATTTTACCAAGGCTTTGACTGGAATGGTGTGCTTTCCTTTAAAGAATCAAACTTGACTTGTAAAGCCAATAAAAGCCCTACGGGAAACTGGCCTCATACTTCACCTACACAGTCCCTGTACAGGGCTTCTGACCTATGGTAAGTAAAGAATGTCATTTTCTCACAGGTCCAGGAGGCCCAAGTTCACTTGGGACCTCCAAAGTGTTTTACCCAACTCATAGGTATTTAAGGGTACAAACCCATGGCAGGGCTCAGCTTTAAAAAAGTCTTACCTGAGATTCTTTATAAAATAGAGTTCCATCAAAGCCAATCAAAAAGCCTGTGTGAAAAATAATTATTCTCGCTGCACTTTATACAAATAATCAGGCCAAGTATAATAAAGCAAATCAGTCTTACCATAATTTGTCTTTAATAAAAATGGGAAACTGGAGAGAGAATATTATATTTCAAGAACTATAGTACACTTGTTATTAAATTCTAGTCTCAGTTGTTTTTAAGTTTGTTTCTGCAATTTAGGCTAACCCTGTTTATTCCTGTAAACCAACCAGGGATCTCTAACTGCTGCTCAGAAGAAACAAGAGGGATGGGTAATGTAAAATTCTAGGCAGATTGCAATCAGCTAGCAACCCCATATCAGCTTGGTCTCAACAGTTGCCCAGTTCATGGAAAGCCTTTTAATTTAGTTTACTTGGAATAACTTTACTTATTTTGCTTTACTCTTATGGAATATATTGCTGTTATACTCTTTGTGTAGGAACACAGGACAGGCTTACTAAATGTTTTCTTAAACTAAACACTTATTAATCTCCCAGATATCACCTCTTGTCAAAACCCAAGAGTCGGCCGGGCATGGTGGCTCATGCCTGTAATCCCAGCACTTTGGGAGGCCGACGCGGGCGGATCACGAGGTCAGGAGATCAAGACCATCCTGGCTAACATGGTGAAATCCTGTCTCTACTAAAAATTCAAAAAATTAGCCGAGTGTGGTGGCGGGCGCCTGTAGTCCCAGCTACTCAGGAGGCTGAGGTGGGAGAATGGCGTGAACCCGGGAGGCAGAGTTTGCAGTGAGCCGAGATCACGCCACTGCACTCCAGCCTGGGTGACAGAGTGAGACTCCATCTCAAAAAAACAAAAAACAAACAAAAAACTCAAGAGTCATGAATGGCCCTCACCATACTGATGCTTTCTGACTAAGCTCCTCTCTACCCTGAACACAAGAGACCCTAACAGTTAGGCAGGAATATCATGGCCCCATTGAGCCTGAAGAAGTTACAAAAGATGGATTTTCATCTGTCTGCAACCCTTAGGATTAAGGGTTCTCTTATAAACGGGAAGGGGGAATTGTCAGAGGCATGTGAACCAGAAAAACTCCATCTTGAATAGGAGCTGGGTAAAATGAGGCTGAAACCTACTGGACTGCATTCCCAAACTGTTAACGCATTCTAAGTCACAGGATGAGATAGGAGGTCAGCACAAAATACAGGTCATAAAGACCTCGCTGATAAAACAGGTTACAGTAAAGGAGCTGGCCAAAACCCACTAAAACCAAAATGACCACGAGAGTGACCTCTGGTCGTCCTCACTGCTACACTCCCACCAGCGCATGACAGTTTACAAATGCCATGGCAATGTCAGGAAGTTACCCTACATGGTCTAAAAAGGGGAGGCATGAAAAACCCCTTGTTTAGCAGATCATCAAGAAATAACCATAAAAATGGGCAACCAGCAGCCCTTAGGGCTGCTCTGTCTATGGAGTAGCCATTCTTTTATTCCTTTACTTTAATAAACTTGCTTTCACTTTGCACTGTGGACTCACCCTGAATTCTTTCTTGCACAAGATTCAAGAACCCTCTCTTGGGGTCTGGATCGGGACTCCTTTCCAGTAACATTTCTGCATGGTGAAACTATCCATAAATTTAGTTTTTTCTTTTACTAAACCGTATTTTCTGATTTTACTTAAACGACCCAAAATGCAAGAATATATTGAAACTCAGAGTTAATGATCTTGAGTGTGTAAAAGGAATAACATATTTTTCAACTTTAAGGTGAACCTATATATAGA
>NW_026659158.1:0-3668 GCF_009828535.3 Hylobates moloch | reverse complement strand
AAAAAAAAAAAAAAAAAAAAAAAAGAAAGAAAAGAAAAGAACAGCTGAGGTGGGAGGATCACTTGAGCCTAGGAGTTCGAGACCAGCCTGTAACACAGCGAGACTCCATCTCACTTTAAAAAAAAAAGGAAAAAGAGGACACAAGACACAGGAGTGAAGACAGAGGCAGGGACTTCGGTTTTGCTGCTGCAAATCAAGCAACAGCCGGATCCACTGGAATCTGGAAGATGCGAGGATTTTCCTTTAGAACCTCCCCAGGGATTGTGGCCCTGCCAGTACCATGATCTCAGACTTCTGGCCATGAACTGAGAGAGAATCCATTCCTGTTGCCTGTGATAAATCTGTCATAATTTGTTATGACATAACAAATTCCGACAAAAGTCTGTCATAATTCGTTATTGCAGCCATGGGAAATTAATATACCCAGCACTGATCACCTCCAACTCCAGAACCCATGCTTTTTTTTTTTCAGACAGGGTCTCGCTCTGTCACCCAGGCTGACATGCAGTGGTACGATCTCAGCTCACTGTAACCTCTGCTTCCCTGGTTCAAGCGATCCTCCCACCTCATCCTCCGGAGTAGCTGGGACTACAGGCGCAGGTACCACCACACCCGGCTAATTTTTGTATTTTTAGTAGAGACGAGATTTTGCCATGTTGGCCAAGCTGGTCTCAACCTCTTGACCTCAAGTGATTCGCCTGCCTCAACCTCTCAAAGTGCTGGGATTATAGGTGTGAGCCACCACACCTGGCCAAGAACCCATGTTTTTAATCTCCATGCCAATGTTACTTAAGGATAAAGAGGGGCAGTGCGGAGGCTCACGCCTGTAATTCCAGGACTATGGGAGGCCAAGGAGGGAGGATCACTTGAGCCCAGGAGTTTGAGACCAGCCTGGCCAACACAGTGAAAACCCTTTCTCTACAAAAAATATGAAAGATTAGCTGCAGTGAGCTGAGACTGAGACTGTACCACTGCACTCCAGTCTGAGCAACAGAGTGAGGCCCTGTCTGAAAAAACAAAACAAAAAAAGAAAGAAAGAAAGAAAAAAAACAAAAAAGTGTAAAAAAAAATTATTTCAGACCCCCTAAGGATATATCATCTGGGAATCTGGGACTGAGGCTCTCTGAGGAATGTGGACTTTCTCCTTTTTATGAATGTTTCCGGTCAGGTGAGGTGGCTCACACCTGTAATCCCAGCATTCTGGGAGGCAGGAAGATCACTTGAGCTCAGAAGTTGGAGACCAGCCTGGGCAACACAGTGACATAGTGAAACCTTGTCTCTAATAATAAAAAATGTTTCAGTTACCAATTACCTCTCAAAGAGAAGTGCTGTCTTAATAACAAGTAATACTTTCAAGAGTATCAACAAAACAAAAACAAAAACACAAACACAAAATGTTACTCCAGGAGTAAGATGGTAAGAACATCTCCCTATGTTGCCAATACATCTATAAGACTAAAATTGTTCTGGCCGGGCGGGGTGGCTCATGCCTGTAATCCCAGCACTTTGGGAAGGCGAGGCGGGCGGATCACGAGATCAGAAAATCAAGACAATCCTGGCTAACATGGTGAAACCCCGTCTCTACTAAAAATACAAAAAATTAGCCGGGCATGGCGGCAGGTGCCTGTAGTCCCAGCTACTCGGGAGGCTGAGGCAGGAGAATGGCGTGAACCCGGGTGGCAGAGCTTGCAGTGAGCCAAGATTGAGCCACTGCACTCCAGCCTGTGGGACAGAGCAAGACTTTGTCTCAAAAAAAAAAAAAAAAACTAAAATTGTTCTAAAAAAATTATTTTTTTTTGAGACGGAGTCTCGCTCTGTCTCCCAGGCTGGAATGCAATGGCACGATCTCAGCTCATTGCAACCTCTGCCTCCCAGGTCCAAGTGATTCTCCTGCCTCTGCCTCCCGAGTAGCTGGGACAGGCACATGCCACCACGCCCGGCTGTTTTGTATTTTTAGTAGAGACGGGGTTTCACCATGTTGGCCAGGCTGGTCTCAAACTCCTGGGCTCAGGTGATCCTCCTACCTTAGCCTCCCAAAGTGCTGAGCCACCGTGCCTGGTCCTAAAAAAAATTTTTAAAGGTTTATTTAAAAATGATAGCCAACTCTCCTGGAACTCCTTTGAGGATAAGCCCTGGGACCCTAGTTTTGGAAACGCTGCCCCACTTTGTTCTGTTCAGGACAAAGTTGGCTACCAATGCTTGCCCAGTGAATAGGTTTTGCTTATGATCTGGGGTTCTGCTGAGCTGAGTGTCTGCCTTGAACTCTGAAACCCCCCCTGAAATACCCTCCTTCCCCTCTCCTCATCTGGTCCAAGAAGACCCAGGCTCTGCACCAGCAAAAAGAGACGGCACCCTCGGGCGGCAGACACAACTCCTTTAGTCCACGTTTTCAAAGTCGAGGTGCAGGGAAAACCCAGTGTGAACGGACTGCTCCTCGGGCTTTCCTTTAATCAGGCTGTTCCCAAAGTGGCAAAAAATTCACACAGGACCCAAGCCAGCTAGAGGCCTCCTGAGAGGTTCCCGGGGGCATCAGTGCAAGAAGCCCTGAGAGACAAAGCCAAATGACACAGAGTAGCAAAATGTGAACGAGGAATCAAAGAGACGAGATAAGAAAAGAAGGAGTAACAAGATGAAGAATGAACTACAAAGACTGGGAGCGGGGGCGGGGGGTGCTGGGAAACACATTTGTGATTTTCTTTTCCCCCCAATGAAATGTCAGTTTTGAAAGCAGCTTCGGAAAATGTAACCAGCTTCTCACATCCCCCAAGAGAAGATGGGAGGAGGCTGTTACCTCTTCGAAGCCCGGCATCAGGAAGGGGCCCGTCCCGTCCACGTTTCCACAAGGAGCTCACCCTGCGGCTCCCACCGTTCTCGCATGGGCCCTCTCCCCAGGTCCCGAAGTTTCCCATTCGGGGGTCCTGAACACCACGCCTTGCACAGCGGTGGAACTCGGTCCTCGCGGGCGCCCCAGACCAGCAAACACTTTCCGACCGTCCTGAGCTATCCAGGGGGTCCCCAGAGGGATCCCGGGCTTCCCACGCCCCACCCTCCACCCTGCAGAGGCGGCCACGCCCGCCCGAGACGCCCACCTCTCCCGCACCCTGGACCTCCCTCCCCCACGCTTAAGCCCCCCACGCCTGGCGTCTTCCAAATTCCCCTTCCACTCAGAGCCCCCCACTTCCTGCGCACCCACTCCTCCCAAATCTCAGGCCCTTCACTCCCCGTTTCGCGCTTCCTTGCTCACTCTGGGCACCTCGCCCCTCCGGCCACCACGCACGCCCTCT
Source organism: Hylobates moloch (assembly GCF_009828535.3). Classification (NCBI taxonomy): domain Eukaryota; kingdom Metazoa; phylum Chordata; class Mammalia; order Primates; family Hylobatidae; genus Hylobates; species Hylobates moloch. The sequence goes on along the minus strand of NW_026659158.1, from coordinate 384 downwards.
TTTCTCTGTCTGTCCCCTGACACCGGCCCTCCACGCTCCCTCCCTGCAGGCCACCGGCTCAGTCCCGGGGACCCCACGCCAGGCCCCCGCGCTCAGGGCCCCTCCCCGCCGGCCCCCGCCCCGGGCCGGCCTCGTGCGCAGCCCCGGCCCTGCGCCTGCCCCAGGGCCCCGTACTTACGGCTGTAGAGGGCGATGCCCGCCGCGTCCGGGCCGGCGCGCACCTCGAGGCGCAGCGCCTGCTGCTCCGCGTGCCGCTGGATTTCGCCGTTCGCATCGCCGATGGTGAGGAGGCGGGCGCCGGGGAACACGGACACGGCCGCGCAGGGCCCCGCGCCGCCCGGGCCCGCTGACCCCGCGCCGCCCGCGCCCGGCCCCACCGCCGCC
>NW_026659157.1:0-3670 GCF_009828535.3 Hylobates moloch | reverse complement strand
CTCGGCCTCCCAAAGTGCTGGGATTACAAGCGTGAGCCACCGCGCCCGGCGATGTGTTAAATTTTAAAAGTTGTAGAGCCATTCACACCGTATAATCCCATTTATGTAAAAACAAAATGAGTAATAACAAACCTTTTGGTGGCATACGTACCTACATGTATACAAATGCAAAGAAAAAACTATCTGGAAGAATGTACACCCACGATGAACAGTTTTGACCTCTGGGGAGGGTGTGACAGGTTGATTTCTCCGGGAAGCAGGTGCTGAGGTGGAGTAAGGAGGGCCAAGGGTTTATTGGAAGTAGCACCGCGGAAGGAGGAGGGGAGGAAGAAGGACTGGGCAGGGAGAGCCATCAGGTGGCAGTGCAGATCTGAAAAGTCTCTGCTAGCCCAGCGGGAGCTCCGAGCAAAGGTGCTCATCAGAGGAACCCTGCCTAATTCAGAAAGGGCTGGCCCTGAGTACCACCCGCCTTGCTCAGCCGCTTGCCGAGGAACACGTGGGAAAGGTTGAGGTGGGCCCTGAGGCTGTCTGCTCACAACACTAGGAGACGTTGCACAGCAGATGTGCTCCTGAAGGGGATCGGAGCAGCTCAGCCCCATGTCTGCCACAGAAGGCTTGGGGTGTGGTGAGGAGGAGGGGCCAGGGAAATGTGTACTTTCCTGGCATTTGACTTTGCGCCTGGAGACTACTGATGTATGTAAGCTGTAAACAGAGGGACAGACAGAGATTCTAATTGGCTCCTGCCTGTGACTCCTCCTCCTTCTCGCAAGTCCTCACATGCTCTCAGCAGCTGCAGGGGCCCAGGAATCCACCCAGCTGCAGCATTTACTCAGTTTCTTGTCGTCTGGCTTTAGCTCAGAAGACCATATGCTCACATCCACTCTCTCCTCCTCTGACTACGCCATACTAGCATAGTTAACATTCCTTTCTAGGAACAGTTCAGTGGCACTGTGCAGACTCAGGATGCCAGGTGTGATACGAATGCTGGGGAGAGAAGCAATAGCTTAGGTCCTCGCAGGGGAGATGGAGAGTCACACATTTGCAGCTTCACACTTTTCAGGGCAGTATGTGCTCTGTGCTGAAGGAGAAGTTCAAGGAAGGGTCATTAGCAGGCATGACTCTGACCACCCCGAGCATGGTTCAGGTCAAGGCACGCTTCTTCAATGGGTGGCATTTGGACTTGGCCTCAAAGGATAGAGAAGGAAGGAAAGAATATTCCAGTAAAAGGGAACAACATGAATATAGACAGAGAAGGGGCCGGGTGCAGTGGCTCACGCCTGTAATCCCAGCACTTTGGGAGGCCGAGGCAGGCAGATCACCTGAGGTCAGGAGATCAAGACTAGCCTAGCCAACATGGTGAAACCCCATTTCTACTAAAAATACAAAAATTAGCTGGGCGTGGTTGCAGGTGCCTGTAATCCCAGCTACTCGGGAGGCTGAGGCAGGGGAATTGCTTGAACCCAGGGGGCAGAGGTTGCAGTGAGCCGAGATCATGCCATTGCACTCCAGCCCGGGCGACAAGAGCGAAACTCCGTCTCAGAAAAAAAGAAAAAAAAAGACAGAGAAGGGGAATATGCAACACATGTATAGACTCCAACCTAATTCAAAAGTCCAGAGATCATACTGCCTTCAGACAAGTCCCAACCCAATATCTCTCAGGGTTGGGCTTCTCTTCGTCTTGCCATATAGCAATGCCGTGGTGTTGGATTCATCCCCAAATTTCAAACGCCGGCTCCCCTGCCGCTCCAGACTGCTTACAAAACAACTGCCATGGTTCTGCACCTCACATCTCCACACTACACAGGCCAAAGGAAAAGAGAACAACTCCCTCCAACAGCTACTGAGGAAGATACCTTTAGCATCACTTTTCCATAAGGCCCCAGCAACAGTCTCCTGACATCTCATTGGTGCTAGTCAGGCTATGTGTCTATCCCTGGACCAATCACTGAGGCTAAGTGGATTTCTAGGTCCTGGAAGGGAGACATTGGATGGAGATGGCTTCAGCTTAAAGATAATGCCAATTCCTATGGGGCAAACAAGCTTCAGAACTTACCAGTTACTCCTAAATCTAGAACAGGAGTTGAGATATGAATGTAGCAAAAACCTTCAAAAGCATCATTAGAGGAAAAGACAGGACAACGTAGAGATCTATAATTTTTTTCCCGGCTACACTTTAATTGCCCTTCTCTGGCATGCACTGCATAAATTAAGAGCTAGTTAATGCTGTAATGCGTAAAACAATTTCATGCATCTTAAATATTGCACTTGTACTTTAATTCCACATTAAGTGGTCCCCTGAAATTTTTAAATTTACAAAGTCACTGCTGTGCTACATGAAAAAGGTGCTAATTAAGTGTTAATCAGTAGCCAGATAACCTTCCCTGAACCCTGCCCAAGGTCTCCAAAATGACCCATTGCCAGAGAACTCGATGTGATGGCCACAGAACAGAGAGTGCAGAGCAGACACAAAATGGTTTTTCAGCCACATCCCAGCCAATTAAGGCAGATTTGCTTATTATGCAGTTCTAATTAAACGGCATCCACTTTAGTGGACACAAGACTAATAATAATAATAGTATTTAATACAAGCAGAGCTTTCCAAATTCAAAACACTGGGAAAACACTAGCTGATTAACAAATGGGCATCCCTTTCTGGGCAAGAAGAGGGCTTTTTGGGTGGGCTTGCTAAGAAACAGGAGGCATGCACAAGGACAGATAAAATGAAAAGATATGGTTCCCTCTCTTTAAGGGGCTCACCCTCTTATAGACCAGCAGTGCTACTCACTACTCAAAGTGCGGCCCGTGGACCAGTTCTGGATCACAATGATACAAACATGGAAAATGACAGTAAACCATTGAGAAGCCTTGAAAGCAACTTGACCTTGCTGTGATGTCCAAGTGTGTGATCAGTGAACTCTTGTTGAATAGGAAATAAATCAGTTCCATCTTCCATGGTAAGTCACACATGGCATGAGCTCTATAATAGTCATATGCAGTAGGGTCACATATCAGTCTATGATGTACTAGAAATGAAATATATATATATATATATGTATATATATATAATCTGGTCCTTTATCACAGATGGTTTGAGAAACACTCCTGTAGACATATCAATCGTATAGAATAAGGGGATATGGGTTTGGTTACATCCCCACAAATCAAGGCAAGGAGTTGGAGAGGAGACTCAGCGACGTGCCGTTTCACACCTCTATATTTTTCCTCATGCTATTTCTCTGCTTGGAATGTTCTGTGTGTCCTCAGCAACCCCACTCCCCGCCCAACCTCTTTACACACGTGAAGTCATCTCAGTTCCTGGAAATGCGGCTTCCTTCAGGAAAGATTCATGGCTCCTCCCCACACCCTGCAGCAGAACTGGCTCTTCTTCCTTGGTGCTATTTCAGTCGCGTGTGCACTCTGCCATTGTTGCACTTTTCACACAGGGCTGGGTACATTTATGTCACTTTGCCCAATAGGACTGACAGATCCTTGAAGGTGGGGCTGATGATTTATGGTTTTAAATGCCCGGTACAGAGCACAGAGTAGATGCTCATTAAATGTTTGCTGAATTCGGTTTTTTAAAAATTGTGTAAAATATATATAGCAGAGTTGGGTGCAGTGGCTCACACCTGTAATCCCAGAACTTTGGGAGCCTGAGACCAGAGGATTA
>NW_026659156.1:687-3671 GCF_009828535.3 Hylobates moloch | reverse complement strand
GAAGCATTCTGTGAAAATTCCTACTAATGTGTGCATTCAACTAACAGAGTTGAAGCTTAGTTTTGATTGAGCAGTTCTCAAACACTCTTTCTGTAGAAACTGCAAGTGGACATTCGGACCGGTAACGGGCCTATAGTGGAAAAAGGACTATCCACAAATAAAGAAGCATTCTGCGAAACTTCTTTCTGTTCTTTGCGTTCATCTAACAGAGATGTACCTTAGTTTTGATTGAGCAGTTCTGAAAGAGTGTTTCTCTAGAACGTGCATGAGGACATTCAGAGAACTAAGGGGCCTGTAGAGCAAAAAGGAATATCTTCGAATAAAAAGTACACAGAAGCATTCTCTGAAACTAACTTCTGTGTTTTCAAGTAGCAGAGATGAATCTTACTTTTGATTGAGCAGTTCTGAGACACTCTTTCTGTCGAAACTGCAAGTGGACATTCGGAGCCCTAACGGTCCAATACTGAAAAATGAAGTATCTTCCAATAAAAACTACACAGAAGCATTCTGTGAAACTTCTTTCCATTCTGTGCTTTCAACTAACAGAGTTGAAGCCTACTTTTGATTGAGCAGTTCTGAGACACTCTTTCTGTAGAAACTGCAAGCGGACATTCCGAGCGCAAAGGGGCCTACAGTGGAAAAAGGAATGTCATCAAATAAAAACTGCACAGAAGCATTCTGTGAAACTTCTTTCTGTTCTGTGCATTCAGCTAACAGAGTTGAACGTTACTTTTGATTGAGCATTTCTGAAACCCTCTTTCTGTAGAAACTGCAAGTGGACATTCATAGGGGTAAGGGGCCTATCGTGGAAAAATACACAGAAGATTCTGTGAAATATTTCTTTCTGTGAATCATCTAAAGAATTGAAATTACTTTTGATTCACATTCTGAAAACTTTTTTAAACAGAGTTGAACCTTGTTTTTGATGTAGCAGTTCTGAAGCATTCTTTCTGTAGAAACTGCAAGTGGACATTAAGAGAGCTAAGGTGCCTATAGTGCAATAAAGACTATCTTCAAATAAAAACTACACAGAAGAATTCTGCGAAACTGCTTTCTGTTCTGTGCATTCAACTAAGAGAATTGAACATTACTTTTGATTGAGCAGTTCTGAAACACTCTTTCTGTAAAAACTGCAAGTGGTCATTTGGAGCGCTAAGGGGCCCATAGTGGAGAAAGGAATATCTTCAATTAAAAACCACACAGAAGCATCCTGCGAAACTTCGTTCAGTTCCGTGCATTCAACTAACAGAATTGAAGCTTACCTTTGACGGAGCCGTTCTGAAACACTCTTTCTGTAGAAACTGCAAGTGGAAATACACCGCGTTAAGGTGCGTATAGTGGAAACAGGAATATCTTCAAATAAAAAAAACAGAGAAGCATTCTGTGGAACTAGTTTCTGTTCTGTGCATTCAACTAACAGAGTTGAAGCTTACATTTGATGGAGCAGTTCTGAAACATTCTTTCTGTAGAAACTGCAATTGGAAAATCACAGCGTTAAGGGTCGTATAGTGGAAAAAGGAATATCTTCAAATAAAAACAACAGAGAAGCATTCTGTGAAACTTCTTTCTGTTCTGTGCATTCAAGTAAAAGAGTTGAAGCTTACTTTTAATTGAGCAGTCCTGAAACACTCTTTCTGTAGAAACTGCAAGTGGACATTTGGAGTGCTAAGGGGCCTTTAGTGGAAAAGGGAATATCTTCAAATAAAAACTACACAGAAGCATTCTGCAAAACTTCTTTCTGTTCTGTGCATTAAATTAAGAGAGTTGAAGCTTACTTTTGATTGAGCAGTTCTGAAACACTCTTTCTGTAGAAACTGCAAGGGGACATTCCGAGCACGAAGTGGCCTATAGTGGAAAAAGGGATATCATCAAATAAAAACTACAGAGAAGCATTCTGTGAAACTTCTTTCTCTTCTGTGCATTCAGCTAACAGAGTTGAACCTTACTTTGATTGAGCAGTTCTGAAACACTCTTTCTGTAGAAACTGCAAGGGGACATTCCGAGCGCGACGTGGCCTATATTGGAAAAAGGGATATCTTCAAATAAAAACTACAGAGAAGCATTCTGTGAAACTTCTTTCTGTTCTGTGGATTCAGCTAACAGATTTGAACCTTACTTTTGATTGAGCAGTTCTGAAACACTCTTTCTGTAGAAACTGCAAGTGGACATTAAGTGCGCTAAGGCGCCTATAGTGCAATAAGGAATATCTTCAAATAAAAACTACACAGAAGCATTCTGCCAAACTGCTTTCTGTTCTGTGCATTCAACTAAGAGAATTGAACATTACTTTTGATTGAGCAGTTCTGAAACACTCTTTCTGTAAAAACAGCAAGTGGTCATTTGGAGCGCTAAGGGTATTTCAATTTAAAAACACACAGAAGATTCTGTGAAATTTCTTTTGTTGAAGCTTACTTTTGACGGAGCAGCGCTGAAACACTCTTTCTGTAGAAACTGCAAATGGAAATTCACAGCGTTAAGGGGCGTATAGTGGAAACAGGAATATCTTCAAATAAAAACAACAGAGAAGCATTCTGTGAAACTTTTTTCTCTTCTTTGCATTCAAGTAAAAGAGTTGAAGCTTACTTTTGATTGAGCAGTCCTGAAACACCCTTTCTGTAGAAACTGCAAGTGGACATTTGGAGCGCTAAGGGGCCTTTAGTGGACTAAGGGGCCTTTAGTGGAAAAGGGAATATCTTCAAATAAAAACTACACAGAAACATTCTGCGATACTTCTTTCTGTTCTGTGCATTCAACTAAGAGAGTTCACGCTTACTTTTAACTGAGCAGTTCTGAAACACTCTTTCTGTAGAAACTGCAAGAGGACATTCGGAGGGCTAAGGGGCCTCTAGAGGAAAAAGGAATATCTTCAAGTAAAAACTACACTGAAGCATTCTGTGAAACATCTTTCTGTTCTGTGCATTCAAGGAACAGAGTTGGCGCTTAGTTTTTACTGAGCAGTTCTGAAACACTCTTTCTGTATAAAC
>NW_026659156.1:0-613 GCF_009828535.3 Hylobates moloch | reverse complement strand
ACACAGAAGCATTCTGTGGAACTTGTTTCTGTTCTGTGCATTCAACTAACAGAGTTGAAGCTGACTTTTGATAAAGCAGTTCTGAAACACTCTTTCTGTAGAAACTGCAAGTGGAAATTCACAGCGTTAAGGAGCCTAGAGTGGAAAAAGGAATATCTTCAAATAAATACAACAGAGAAGCATTCTGTGAAACTTCTTTCTGTTCTGTGCATTCAACTAAAAGAGTTGAAGCTCACTTTTGATTGAGCAGTACTGAAACACTCTTTCTGTAGAAACTGCAAGTGGACATTTTGAGTGCTAAGGGGCCTTTAGTAGAAAAGGGAATATCTTCAAATAAAAACTACACAGAAGCATTCTGCGAAAATTCTTTCTGTTCTGTGCATTCAACAAAGAGAGTTGAAGCTTACTTTTGATTGAGCAGTTATGAAACACTCTTTCTGTAGAAACTGCAAGGGGACATTCCGAGCGCGAAGTGGCCTATAGTGGTAAAGGGATATCATCAAATAAAAACTACAGAGAAGCATTTTGTGAAACTTCTTTCTGTTCTGTGCATTCAGCTAACAGAGTTGAACCTTACTTTTGATTGAGCAGTTCTGAAACACTCTTTCTGTAG
>NW_026659155.1:1959-3671 GCF_009828535.3 Hylobates moloch | reverse complement strand
ATTAACGTGTCAATAGCTTGTTAAAGATTGACTTTAAGTGAAACAATGTAACATATGACATGATAATTTAACTTGTTTATATCAATTAGGCTATGGCAAAATTGGTTTTGTTATATAGTTCATTCTTTCACTTTAGATCACAATTTCAAGAACTTGTAGACGATGTTAAAGTGAGAATTTATTGTAGTTAGTATATAGGATACTATAGTATACTATATAATACAGCATATTATATAGTATATAATATATTGCAGCATTATGTATTATAGTATATTATTGTAGTCTTAACAGTTGATTGTGTAATGTGTTTTAGTCATCAGCCCAGAGAATAATTCCAACATATTTTAAGTACATTATATAATATTTTGGTCAATGACAGACTGCCTGTGTGATGGTGTAGCCTAAGTGTGAAGTAGGTTGTATCAGCTAGGTTTGTGTAAGTACACTCTATAATGACTGCAAGATGATAAAATTGCTTAGCAATGCATTTCTCAGAATGTGTCCCTGATATTATGTGATACATGGCTACATATATGTTTATATACACACATAAACATATGCACATGCACTATATACACACACATGCATGCAAGATAATAGTGTATACTATATATTATATTGAGGTAGATAAATATCTTTGAATACAGATGCCAAAAAAGTCTCAAGAGAAGTACCAGAAAACGGAATCTACCAGTATATAGAAAGACATATAATTCATTACTGAGAGAAATATAACCCAGAAAATCAATCTTGTTTTGACATGTGAAAGTCAATTAATTTAGTCTATCATTTTAATAGAAAAAATTGAAAAACCACAAGATCAACACAATAAGTCCACAAAAACCGTGTAAAAATGTTCAACACTTGACAACAAAACAATAAATAATGAGCAGAAAACTTTTTTGAGCTGCTTAAAGGCATTTATGAAAACATCACAGATAACATAACTAATGTTGACATTTAATATGATGTGGATTCTGTGTACCCACCCAAAGCTTACGTTGAAATGTAATCCCCAATGCTGGAGATGGGGCCTTTGTGGGAGGTGATTGATCACGGGGGTGGTTTCTAATGGTTTAGCACCATCCCTCTAGTGCTGTTCTCATGTTGGAGTTCTTGTGAAATCTGGTTGTTTAAAAGTGTGTGGCCCCCCTCCCTTCCTCTGTCTTCTACTCCAGCCATGCGAGAAGTGCTGGCAACCCCTTTGCCTTTCACCAGGATTGTAAGTTTCCTGAGGCTTCCCCAGAAGCTGAGCAGATGGCCAGCATCAAGCTTCCTGTACAGCCTGCATAACCATGTGCCAATTAAACCTCTTTTCTTTATAAATTACCCAGTCTCAGGTATTTCTTTATAGCAGTGTGAGAATGAGTTAATACAACAATGAATGTTTTGTTTCTCAGATTAGACACAATACATTGTTCTATCACAGATCTCTGTTCATAATTCAAACTGATATGTGCAAATAAAAGCCAGAAATAATAACAAAGATTAAAGAGCAACATATTTAGTAATTCACATGAGGATATATTCTATAATACATTTTGTGTACTTACAGATTAACACCAACTCTTTATTAGCAAAGAAAATACACTTTTTTACATCAAAAAACAGTAGCACTGCACTTGGTATACAAATAAAAGATGAAAATATCTGAATCTTGCCATATTAGGCCAGTAAGAAAATTGCAATGTTTAACAAAAACTCAGTTTTCA
>NW_026659155.1:0-1949 GCF_009828535.3 Hylobates moloch | reverse complement strand
GTACAGTTGCCTTTCCTTGGAATCATTAGTAAAGATTAAGGAGATGCTTGCCTTGGCTGCTTAAGCATGTATAACACCCAAAGAATAATGAAAATGCTGTTCAAATTTATAGTGTGAAAGAAAATAAATAACTTGAATTATTTTTAATTAACTCAGTGTTGAAGCCCTATTTCTTCTGTCTCCCATATGTGAGGTAAAAATTATGAGGAATTTATTAGTATTAAAAGTGTCATTTAAGGATGAAGAAAATAGAGATCTCTGTGCACTTGAATGATAACTCACACATATTAGGCTTAGAATGTAAGGAGATGGAGGTGGAATAATGTCTTTATTTTAGGCAGGAGCCTCTGAGAATAAATGCAATGGGTTAGTAAGGCAAGAGAGCCTCAGGATGCTACTTTCTTCTCCCTTGCCTCGGAATGGGCTGTGACTCATCACTCACGGCTTCTTCGGTCACATGCCCTCTCTCTTTGCAACTGATGTCACAAAGCTCTGCTGACACTCTCTGTGACAGAGCTGTTTGGAACTCACCTTGTGACCCCATCCTTAGCTGCTAGCTCCCATCTCTCCACTCGGTGAGCAGCTCCTATGGCCGATCCCCAAGTGCAGAGTACTCTGGGCTTCTCTCTTCCCTGACAGCCCCAGACAGAGGAGACAGAGATCTTGGGGTGAGACTTGAGCTTCTTCCAGAGTGAGTCTGTCCCATAAGGGCTACACCTCAGCCTAGAAGACATGCCCAAAATGCCTGTCACCAAATGTTCAAAGACCCTGTGAGGTACATCTACTAGACTGAAGTGAAGCCCTTTTAGCTCAGTCTTTCTTCTTGAAGGTATTTACCAAAGTTTATGACACATAATAGTGTTCAATAAGTAGCATGTTTTCTCTTTTCCTGCCAGGGAGTCACAGAAAAACAGCTACAGGAAGAAAGTGAAAAAGAGAGAGAGGAAAAAGTGTATTACTGAAGTGAGGGTCAGGAATGTTTGTGCATGAAGCTGATTTGAGCGAAGATCTGAGAAAGAGATTATGAATTGTTCTGGATTAGTTACACCGTTTCACCATGATAGCATCTTCTATGATTTCTACCAAAAATGACTGCTTTGCTTGAAAGCTTTTCCCCCAAAAGGTACTGGTGTGTTACCTTTATCAGCTTAAAAAAACTAGGCCATACAATACAATTAAATATTGTAGGTATTGTTTATAAGCTTAAAAAAATTAGGCCAGGGATCATGGCCCATACTTGTAATCATTTTGAGAGGTGAAGGCAGGTGGATCTCTTGACCAGCCTGGGCAAAATAGCAATACCCCATCTCTAAAAACAAAACAAAACAAAACAAAAAAACAAAAATTAGTGAGGTGTGGTGCCATGGCTCTGTAGTCTCAACTACTTAGGAGGCTGAGGTGGGAAGATCGCTTGAGCCAGGGAGATTGAGGCTGCAGTGAGCTGAGATCCAACCACTGCACTCCAACCTGGGTGACAGAGTAAGACCCTGCCTCAAAAAAAAAAAAAAAAAATACATTTCTGGCGTTTCGTTTTGTGTCTTTGTGTTGTTTAAGTAACTGGTATTTTCAAGCTAAAAATTAAAAGTATTATGGAAAAACTAATGTATTCATAGGGAAAGAATAAGGTCATATAACTTATTTATTATAAGATGTAAATGTTATGTTCTAGAAACTTTTTCTCTGATTTGTAAAATTTTCCCTCTCAAGAAAGTTTTTCTTTATGTCTTATAATTGAAAGACACCCTGGATTACTTAAAGTGTGATAGTTTTGTTGTTGGAGTGAGGATAATGTTGCGTACAGCCTGCCTTTTGTGGCATCATCTTACCCTACTTTGCAGAACAGAGATACCAAGGGCTGGCCTTATGAAGCTGGGGCTATTTTTGCATTGTGATTTCAGAGACGCTGAAAATACTGATTTTCTGATACCCAAAATTACACTAAAAATTTA
>NW_026659154.1:0-3671 GCF_009828535.3 Hylobates moloch | reverse complement strand
AGTTATGATCTATAACTGATGGTGGAAATCCACCAACAGTTACAGAATATAAAACTTCTTTAATGGCAAATATGGATACTTAGGGAGGTTACACAAAGCAGGAGTTAATACAGCATTATCCCCACAATGTGTATTTATCAAGGTAATTCATTAGCTAAGGTTGCAAATAACCCATAAATCTCAATGGCTTAACACAACAAAAGTTTGTCTCTTGTTCACACTGCAGTCTGATGTGAACTGTCCTTTAAGCAGCTAACCAGTAGCTAAACCATCTGGAAGTTGAGTTATCCAAGGTCACCATGGCAGGCAAAAAGAACTAAAGAACTCAATTAAAAACTAGGCCTGGCCGGGCCCAGTGGCTCACACCTGTAATCCCAGCACTTTGGGAGGCCGAGGCGGGCGGATCAGGAGATCGAGACTACGGTGAAACCCCGTCTCTACTAAAAATACAAAAAATTAGCCGGGCGTGGTGGTGGGCGCCTGTAGTCCCAGCTACTCGGAGAGGCTGAGGCAGGAGAATGGCGTGAACCCGGGAGGCAGAGCTTGCAGTGAGCCGAGATGGTGCCACTGCACTCCAGCCTGGGGGACAGAGCCAGACTCTGTCTCAAAAGAAAAAAAAAAAAAGAAAGTGGAAGAGCTAGTGTTTTTAGTGGCTTTATAGTTTATAAAATATTTCACATAGATCAGAGATTTTTTTTTCAGTGAGGATGTGTGTTTATCATGTGTTGGGGGTGGGTACAATGAGTTCTCTATTCAGGTAGGATTGGAAGCTGGCTCAGAGCTCATCCAGTCCAGTCTCCCACAGGTATAGAAGTGCCCTGATAAAATCTCAGAGCTGGCTGTCCAGTCAAGATTTGCATACCTCCAGAAATGGGGCTCTTACTACCCCTCACAGTAGCCCATTCTGCGGTCAGGCACCTCCAATGGTCGGCATTTTCCTTCCAGCAGCCTCTTTCTTGGGTTGCGGGGTGGGCAGATACTGTCACTCCAGCCTAACCCTCAGGACAAGAGAGGCAGCTGGGTTGGGAACAGAAGCAGAAAAAGCGATAAGTTAAATCCAAGAATGAACAGAGACATGGAAGGATGGGCAGGGACATTCCTGGGGTGCCAGCGGTCTCTAGCTTGATCTAGGAGGCACTGGGGAGGAGGTTGCTGATGGCAAGATTCTAGGCAGGAGGTGACTCAGAAGGCCGGGTTGTCAATGGCCCTCTGATCCCTGGTATATTTTTCAGGCCTGAAGCTGTAGGGAGGGGGTGGCTCTGTAGGAGTCAGCCCCGGGTAGGCTTCAGAATCACCTCACGGTTGGGGGGTGGGGAAGCAGAGAGGGATGCTGTGACGCTCTCTAGGGGTATGATGGAGGGCAGTTCCCGGGGCCCCCAGCAATCCATCAGGGCGTCTGAGTCCAGGTCTCTGCAGTTGGGACAGAAGCTCTTAGCCAGGTCACAGATGCACAAGAGGGGCAGGATGACCAGGAAGATGATGACGGAGATCCTCAAGGGGCCAGGGAAGAACTCTTTCTCCTGGCAGCAGCTGTCGCCACAGCATTTGAATCCTTTGGGGCAGGCGAAGGAGAGACCACATTTAGCTGCAACATTTTGGGGGCCAGCCAGCAGGCTGAGCAGCAAGGTGGGCGTGAGGCCGGGGACCCTAGATATTTTTTCTTTTTTTTTTTGAGATGGAGTCTCGCCCAGGCCGGAGTCCAGTGGCATGATCATGGCTCACTGCAACCTCCACACCTCCCCAGTTCAAGTCATTCTTCTGCCTCAACCTCCCGAGCGGTTGGGATTACCAGTGCACGCCACCATGCCTGGTTAATTTTTGTATTTTTAGTAAAGACAGGGTTTCACGATGTTGGCCAGGCTGGTCTCGAACTCCTGACCTCAAGTGAGCTGCCCGCCTTGGCCTCCCAAAGTGCTGGGAATACGGGCGTGAGCCACTGCACCTGGCCAGAGATTTTTCTTTCTTTTTTTTTTTTTTGGTAAAGTCTCAGCCTGGGTGACATAGGGAGACCCTATCTCCACAAAAAAAAAAAAAAAAAGCTGGGCATGGTGTCATGTGTCTGTGGTCTCAGCTACTCAGGACGCTGAGACAGGAGGGTCACCTGAGCCCGAGAGGTCAAGGCTGCAGTGAGCCGAGATTGTGCCACTGCACTGCAGCCTAGATGACAGAGCAAGACTCTGTCGCAAAAACAAAACAAAACAAAAGTCCGGTCGATTTCCTCAGTTTTTCTGAAGGAAGACATATAGGAAACAGCACGAGGAGATAGAAATTGACACAAGCACAGGTTTATTTTGTCCACTTCCAGGGCGCCTACCCATGCTGGGTTTGCCTCACTCGGATAAGAATAGCCATTCAAGAACAGCCAAGGTAAAACCAGCCACATTCTTTCATATTCCAAATTGCCAGTGCCTCCTCTAAAACTTAAGTTCTGCTTCTAAAATAGTGTATGCCAACATAGGGGAAGGAGTGGGAATGGGAGTAGATTTTCAGTCTCAAAATAACCCATAGTATGATTTGGGGATTTTAGAAAATCACACTATTCACAAGCAAAATAAGCATGGTCTTAATATTCCTTGCTGTATACTCTTAAATATCAAAAAGCAGAAAAATTATATATCTACAGTGATGCCTGGAAACAGTTGACACTTGTATAGTATCAGACCGCAGTGGTCTTAGTGCTCCCCTCACATGGAAGTGAGGAGAATGTAGTGCAGTGGAGGGTGAAGATTACACTTATGCCACATTGCTAATGCTGATTTGCTGCAGTGGAAGCACTGGAAGACTCCACAGTTGTTCACACAGTGAGGTTTCTGAAAAGGGAGTTTGCCACTTTATGAACCAGAGTTTCTTTACTTTTGAATACAAAAGAAACCATTGTTTCCTACAAATCTGATAAACTACCAAAAGTAATCATGCTGCATGATACATTTTGTTTACCAAATGGCCAACACTGAGGGATGGTGTTATGATCTATATCCTATAATCTAACATATGTTATGATCTATAACATGTGATCTAACATATGTTATGATCTATAACATATGATACAGTTATGATCTATAACTGATGGTGGAAATCCACCAACAGTTACAGAATATAAAACTTCTTTAATGGCAAATATGGATACTTAGGGAGGTTACACAAAGCAGGAGTTAATACAGCATTATCCCCACAATGTGTATTTATCAAGGTAATTCATTAGCTAAGGTTGCAAATAACCCATAAATCTCAATGGCTTAACACAACAAAAGTTTGTCTCTTGTTCACACTGCAGTCTGATGTGAACTGTCCTTTAAGCAGCTAACCAGTAGCTAAACCATCTGGAAGTTGAGTTATCCAAGGTCACCATGGCAGGCAAAAAGAACTAAAGAACTCAATTAAAAACTAGGCCTGGCCGGGCCCAGTGGCTCACACCTGTAATCCCAGCACTTTGGGAGGCCGAGGCGGGCGGATCAGGAGATCGAGACTACGGTGAAACCCCGTCTCTACTAAAAATACAAAAAATTAGCCGGGCGTGGTGGTGGGCGCCTGTAGTCCCAGCTACTCGGAGAGGCTGAGGCAGGAGAATGGCGTGAACCCGGGAGGCAGAGCTTGCAGTGAGCCGAGATGGTGCCACTGCACTCCAGCCTGGGGGACAGAGCCAGACTCTGTCTCAAAAGAAAAAAAAAAAA
>NW_026659153.1:0-3672 GCF_009828535.3 Hylobates moloch | reverse complement strand
GATGTGTGTGTATGTGGGGTGTGTGTGGTTTTTTTTTTTTTTTTTTTTTTGGTGACAGAGTCTCGCCCTGTCGTCCAGGTTGGAGTGCAATGGCGCAATCTCGGCTCACTGCAACCTCCAGCTCCCGGGTGCACATGATTCTCCTGCCTCAGCCTCCCGAGTAGCTGGGATTACAGGCATCCACCACCACACCCAGCTAATTTTTTACTTTTAATAGAGACGGGGTTTCACCATGTTGGCCAGGCTGGTCTTGAACTCCTGACCTCGTGATCCACCCTCCTCGGCCTCCCAAAGTGCTGGGATTACAGGCATGAGGTGTGTGGTGTTTTTGGGTGTCTGGTGTGTGTGCGTCTGTGTGCACATATGTGTGTGGTGTGTGTATGTGTGTGTGGTGTGTGTGTGGTGTGTGTGTGGTGTGCGTGTGTTTGTGCATGCATGTGTGGTGGGCGGTGTGTGTGTGTATGTGGTGTGCATGTATGTGTGCATATGTGTGTGGTGTGTTTGTGTGCATATGTGTGTTGTGTGTATGTGCATGTGTGTGTGGTGTGTGGTTTGTGTGGGAGGCGTTGTGTGTGGGGGTGTGCATGCATGTGTGTGGTGTGTGTATGATGTTCGTGTATGTGTAATGTGTGTGTATGGTGTTTGTGTATGTGTCATGTGTGTGCGTGTGTGTACTGTGGTGTGTTTGCCACTGAGTACCAGAAACGCTGCCTGCTTGAACTAAAGAAAATGCTCTGAGTTTTTTATAAAGTACCACCCTATGGAACCCAGAATCCTCCCACCTAGTAGGTGGCTCTTCAACCTCAGGTTTCAGTCTCAGTTCCTTTGAGAGCAGCCACCCAGCAGACCAAGTGCAGTGGGTGGGGAACATGGTGGGGGATGCCAAGGTTTTTCTAGAGGGCCAGGCCCTAATTTGGGAGAATTCTGTGAAAGAATGCATTCCCACCCACAGCCAGGAGCTAAGTCCTGATTTGGGCTCCAGAGGCAAAGTGATAGCTTCTCACCCCTCTGCTTTCTTCCCCACTCTGAAGGTGATCACCAGGTAGCAGCTGAAGATCAAAGATAAATATCACTAGACAGAACAGGCTGTCTTTTTTTTTAATTGAAAAAAAATTATTATATATTTATGAGATACAATGTGGTGTTTGATATACGTATACACTATGGAAAGATTCAATCAAGCCAATTAACATAGCCATCCACTCAGCAATTTAGCATCTTTTTTGTTGTGAGAATATTAAAAATTTAATATTGTGATTTTTAAATGTACAATTCATTATTAACTGTGTTCGCCATGCAGTGCAATAGAACACACTTATTCCTCCAGTCTAAATAAAAGTTTGTATCCTTCCATAAACATCTTCTTTTTCCGTATTCCTCCTGTCCCCCTGACCCAGCCTCTGGTCGCCACCTTTCTAGTCTCTATTCTCTGTTTCTGTGAGATCAACCTTTTTGATTCCACATATAGGTGAGATCATTCAGTATTTGTCTTTCTATGCCTCATTTACTTCACATAGCAGAATACCCTCTGGTTAAATCCAAGATATCACAAATGACATAATTTCCCTCTTTTTTATGGAAAAATAGTTCTCCATTATGTATACACACCATATTTTCTTTTCTATTCTTTCTTTCTTTCTTTTTTTTTTTTTTTTTGAGACAGGGTCTTGCTCTGTTGCCCAGGCTGGAGTGCAATGGCATGATCTCAGCTCACTGCAACCTCCTCCTCCTGGGTTCAAGCGATTCTTCTGCCTCAGCCTCCTGGGTAGCTGGGATTACAGGTCCCCACCACCATGCCCAGCCAATTTTTGTATTTTTAGTAGAGACGAGTATGTTGGCCAGGCTGGTCCTGAACTCCTGACTTCAAGCCATCTGCCCGCCTTGGCCTCCCAAAGTGTGGGATTACAGGCATGAGCCACTGTGCTCAGCCCACATTTTCTATATTCATTCATCCATTGACGGACACTTGGGTTGCTTCCATATCTTGATTATTGTCAGTAATGCCAGAATAACCATGATGGTAAATATCTCTCTTCAATATACTAATTTAAATTCTTTTTGATATATACCACAAAAGTGGAATTGCTAGATCATAGGATATTTTTTTTTTTTTATGGAGTCTCGCTCTGTCACCAGGCTAGAGTGCTGCGGTGCTATCTCAGCTCATTGCAACCTCCGCCTCCCGGATTCAAGGGATTCTCCTGCCTCCGCCTCCCGAGTAGCTGGGATTACAGGCATGTGCCACCTTGCCTGGCTAATTTTTGTATTTTTAGTAAAGATGGGGTTTCACTATGTTGGCCAGGATGGTCTCGATCTCCCGACCTTGTGATCCGCCCGCCTCGGCCTCCCAAAGTGCTGAGATTACAGGCATGAGCCACCATGCCTGGCCAGGATACTTTTATTTCTAGTTTTTTGAAGAATGTCCATACCGTTTTCAGAATGGCTGTACTACTTTACATTCCCACCAATGGGGTACAAGGGTTTCCTTTTCTCCACATCCTTGCCTACACTTGAAATCATTAGTCTTTTTGATAAGAGCCATTCTAACAGGCCTGAGGTGATATAATTAACACTGCTTTCCTTTCTTCTCAATTAAGTGGTCAGAATTTTGTATTTAATGTCTTTAAATGGCCTCACACCTATAATCCCAACACTTTGGGAGGCTGAGGCAGGCGGATCACCTGAGGTCAGGAGTTCGAGACCAGCCTCACCAACATGGTGAAACCCAGTCTCTACTAAAAATACAAAATTAGTTGGGCGTGGTGGTGCTCACCTGTAATCCCAGCCAGTCAGGAGGCTGAGGCAGGAGAATCACTTGAACCTGGGAGGTGGAGGTTGCAGTGAGCCAAGATCGCACCATTGCACTCCAGTCTGGGCAGCAAGAGTGAAATTCCATCTCAAAAAAAAAAATGGCCTCAAACTCCCACTGAAAATGATTTCTCATGGCATCAGCATAATTTCAGACTACTCATCTGATGATGAAGTCCCATGTGAGATGACCTGCAGTGGGGAGGGCAGGGAGAAAGCTGCAGCTAGAACAGACAAAGGAGAAGGCCTGGGATGCCTGTGGAGCTGGTGGTGGAACTTGTGAACCCCAAGTACATGAGATGGGTCTCAGTCAATTTAGAAAGTTAATTTTGCCAAGGTTAAGGATGCGTGCCTGTGACACAGCTTCAGGAGGTCCTGATGACATGTGCTCAAGGTGGTCAGGGCAGAGCTTGGTTTTATACATTTTTAGGGAGAAATGGGATATTAATCAATCTATGTAAGATGAACATTGGTTCAGTCCTGAAAGGCAGGACAACTCAAAGCAAAGGCATGACAAACAGTTGCATTCTTTTTTTTTTTTTTTTGAGACAAAGTCTTGCTCTTGTCACCCAGGTTGGAGTGCAATAGCACCATCTCAGCTCATTGCAACCTCCGCCTCCCAGGTTCGAGCGATTATCCTGCCTCAGCCTCCCAAGTAGCTGGGATTACAGATGCCTGCCACCACGCCCAGCTAATTTTCATATTTTTAGTAGAAAATATGAAAATAACTTTCAGCCTCTCTCCCTCCTCAGAGGTTGGGGTGGGGCTAAGAAATGGTCTGTTAGACTGAAATTGTATCTACAGGCAAGAGACCGTATCATCCAGGTGAAGAAGTGGCATTGCTTCTACCTGTGGAGAGAGGAC
>NW_026659152.1:0-3672 GCF_009828535.3 Hylobates moloch | reverse complement strand
GAACTGCCGAGGGGCAAGGCATTCCCAGACTGTGCCAGGATAAGAAAGAAAGAGTCTTTGTTTTGTGTTTTATTTTTGGAGACCAATTGGAATGCAATGGCGCGATCTTGGCTCCCCTCTGCCTCCTGGGTTCAAGCGATTCTCCTCCCTCAGCCTCCTGAGTAGCTGGGATTACAGGTGCCCGCCACCATGCCCGGCTCATTTTTGTATTTTTAGTAGATTACAGGTGTGTGCCACCATGCCGTGCCGTAGTCCAATCATAGGTCACTGCAGCCTCAAATTCTCGGGCTTAAGCTATCCTTTCAGCTCAGCCTCCTGAGTAGCTGGAAATACAGGTGCGTGCCACCACACGTGAATAATTTTCATTTTAATTTTCGTAGACACAGAGTCTGGCTATGTTGCCCAGGCTGGTCTTGAACTCCTAGCCTCAAACAGTCCTCCCACGGTGGCCTCCCAAAGTGATGGGATTACAGGCATGAGCCACCGCACCTGGCTTTTTTTTTTTTTCTTTTAATAGATACAGGGTCTTGCTCTGTTGCCCAGGCTGGAGTGCCTGGTCTTGTCCTAGAATTCTGAGGCATCCTACAGCCCGTAGCAAGTCTAAACGGCTTTCAGCATGTTTTCTCCCTCTTCCCGGCTCCCCCCACCCCCATCCCAGGTTACAGGCTTATATCAAAACGTTCGACTGTTGGCAAAACATCAGTTAGCATTTTTCAGACATCCAGGGCCAACGGGCTGTACCTGCCTTCTATTCCCAGACAGTAAGTCGGAATATAGGTGCACATATTTGACTGTGCAAGACGAAGGTATCTGGAAATGTACATAGGTTGAAGATAAGGTGAGACATTCTGTGCTTCCTGAATGTCATGGATGGGAAGACACACATCCCAGCCCCTGTGAGGGGTGCTCAGAGTGTCCCTCGGCAAACAGGGTGAGTTTGTGAGCAAAGAGAGCCACTGAAAGCTCCGTGATGGCCGGGCGCGGTGGCTCAGTCCTGTCATCCCAGCACTTTGGGAGGCCGAGACGGGTGGATTGCCTGAGGTCAGGAGTTCGAGACCAGCCTGGCCAGCATAGTGAAACCCCGTCTCTACTAAAAATACAAAAAAAAAAAGATTAGCCGGGCGTGATGGCCGGTGCCAGCTACTCGGGAGGCTGAGGCAGGAGAATGGCTTGAACCCGGGAGGCGGAGGTTGCAGTGAGCCGAGACCGCACCATTGCACACTCCAGCCTGGACAACAAGAGCGAGACTCCAACTCAAAAAAATAAAAATAAAGCTCCTGCGATTTTGCAAAACCGGGAAGGCATGGAACCCAGGCTTGTTTTAAAATAGTCCACCTAAATTATAATTATGGCTCCTGGTGTGTTTTCTAAAGAAGAACCTTCCTTTAACGAGACTCCGCCTAGGCCGGCCGCTGTTGCAAATCTCCTCATGGTGTGGACACAGGGGCTGGAGGGGGACCCCTCTAGATTTGTGGGTAGGAAGCAAACAGGGGGCAGGTGCACTGCTCACCGCAGCTCCATATTTATGACGCGTGGACGCTGGGAAAAGCACGAGTGTGTCATAAATCCAGTGAGGCCACGGTTCACCGTATTTCACCCTCCTGTCTTATTTTCTTTTCATTTATCTCCCGGTCAATGAAAACGAAACGTATGCCTTGACACGAACACGCCTGATGCCGAAGAGAGGCCCACGAGTGTGGACGTCCCAGGGTGCAGAGGGCTGGCGCTGATTACCCTCGTGACTTTGCCGTCTCCCCTCTCATCCACAGGATTGGATGTGCAAAGCATTCAGTAGTTAAAAAACATGACCAGACCGAAGAGAACTGGGAACCACCCACCGTTGTGGTGGGGCAGGGGCCTGCAGAAAATAATGGAGACGTTGCACCCTGTGTGTGTCAACGTGGCAGGGTCCACGTCCCCAGGCGGGATGGTGTCCAGTGTCAGGGCCCAAGCCAGCGGAAGGGCTGGGCTCACTAAAGACGTTCCGTTATGCCCTGTGGGTTTTGCAGCCAGCTTTGCGGAGGGCGGTTCTGATGCTTTTCTTCGGGAAACCGCGGGGAACATTCCTCAGCTAAATTTGTGGCGTTGCAAACTTTCCAGCCAAAGCCTTCTGGGTCCAGTTCAATGGTTTTCAGCGCCCCATGCACTGTCCTCCCAGAGACGGGTCTGAAATGTATCTTCTTCTTTTTTGAGACGGAGTCTTGCTCTGTCGCCCAGGCTGGAGTGCCGTGGTGCGATCTCGGCTCACTGCAACCTCCGCCTCCTGGGTTCAAGCGATTCTCCTGCCTCAGCCTCCTGAGTAGCTGGGACTACAGGCGCTTGCCTCCATGCCTGGGTAATTTTTGTATTTTTAGTAGAGATGGGGTTTCACCATGTTGGCCAGGCTGGTCTCGAACTCCTGACCTCAAGCAATCCACCCGCCTTGGCCTCCCAAAGTGCTGGGATTAGAGGTGTGAGCCACCACGCCCGACCAGAAGTGCACAACCTACTGCCCCATGGGTCTAGAGAAATCATAGAAAATTCCTCTGGTCCTGTGTCTATATGGAAGTGTCTGAAATTCAGGACAAGTCTGGCGGGATATTGGAGGGAAAAATGGAGCCAGGAATGGGCTCAGAAAAATGGAGGCAGCAAAGCCTGTAACAGGTTATTTAAAGAATTTTTAGGTCGGGCACGGTGGCTCACACCTGTAATCCCAGCACTTTGGGAGGCCGAGGCGGGCGGATCACAAGGTCAGGAGATCGAGACCATCCTGGCTAACACGGTGAAACCCCGTCTCTACTAAAAATACAAAAAATTAGCCGGGCGTGGTGGCGGACACCTGTAGTCCCAGCTACTCGGGAGGCTGAGGCAGGAGAATGGCGTGAACCCAGGAGGCGGAGCTTGCAGTGAGCAGAGATCGCACCACTGCACTCCAGCCTGGGCGACAGAGCGAGACTCCGTCTCAAAAAAAAAAAAAAGAATTTTAAAAAAATCCTTGGCTTGGATTAACAAGCAGAGGGTTTCCATTAGAACACAAATCAAGGTGTTAACACCTACAGATGTAGCCTGCTTTTATTCTAATTTAAAATACATATATATATATATTTTTGAGACAGGGTCTCACTCTGTCTCTCAGACTGGAGTGCAGTGGTGTGATCTTCCAGCTCCCAGGCTCAAACCATCCTCCTATCTCAGCCTCCTGAGTGTCTGGGATTACATAGCATGCATGCACCACCATGCCTGACTAATTTTTATTTTTGTAAACAAACGGTCTCACTATGTTGCCCACGCCGGTCTTGAACTCTTGGCCCCAAGCGATCTTCCTGTCTTGGTCTCCCAAAGTGCCCAAATCATAAACTGCCCGGGCTGGTCTGGTTGGGGGAGGTTGTAACATCAGAACCTCCAAGCTCTTCATGGGAGAAATCAGTCATATTGAAACTACAACGAAAGCACTTAAACTGTTTGGAAAGACGAGCTGGTTTTACGAAAAACAATGGTCCTTTCTGTCTATATGGATGCGATTATTGTGTATTTTTGCTTCTGGCTGAGATAAATGTAGCAAGACATATACAAAAAAAACTGGTTACCAGGGGCCGAGTGTGGTGGCTCACGCCTGTAATCCCAGCACTTTGGGAGGCTGAGGTGGGTGGATCACCTGAGGTCAGGAGTTCGAGACCAGCCTGACCAACATGC
>NW_026659151.1:0-3674 GCF_009828535.3 Hylobates moloch | reverse complement strand
CAGTATTCACAATAGCAAAGACTTGGAACCAACCCAAATGCCCATCAATGATAGACTGGATAAAGAAAATGTGGCACATATATACCATGGAACACTATGCAGCCATAAAAAAGAATGAGTTCATGTCCTTTGCAGGGATATGGATGAAGCTGGAAACAATCATTCTCAGCAAACTAACACAGGAACAGAAAACCAAAACATTGTATATTCTCACTCATAAGTGGTAGTTGAACAATGAGAACATATGGGCACAGGGAGGGAAATATCACACACCAGGGCCTGTCGGGGGTGGGGCCAAGGGGAGGCATACCATTAGGAGAAATACCTAATGTAGATGATGGGTTGATGGGTACATTAAACCACTATGGCACATTTATACCTATGTAACAAACGTGCACGTTCCGCACATGTATCCCAGAACTTAAAGAATTCAAAAAAAAAAAAAAAAGGAAATACTGAATAAGGTGAAAAGGGGCATTTACTGTGGAGCTTACAGAAATAAATAGGCTATGTCAAAGACTTGGAACCAACCCAAATGTCCATCAATGATAGACTGGGTAAAGAAAATATGGCACATATATACCATGGAATACTATGCAGCCATGAAAAAGAATGAGTTCATGTCCTTTGCAGGGACATGGATGAAGCTGGAAGCCATCATTCTCAGAAAACTAACACAGGAACAGAAAACCAGACACTGCATTTCTCACTCATAAGTGGGAGTTGAACAATGAGAACACATAGACACGGGGAGGGGAACATCACACACTGGGGCCTGTTGGGGGTTGGGGGGGCAAGGGGAGAGAGAGCATTAGGACAAATACTTAATGCACGCAGGGCTTAAAACCTAGATGATGAGTTGATAGGTGCAGCAAACCACCATGGCACATGTATATCTATGTAACAAACCTGCATGTTCTGCAAATGTATTCCAGAACCTAAAGTAAAATTAAAAAAAAGAAATAAATAAGCTATTGTATAAGCAATAATACACTAACATATAACTTATAAAAAATGGTAAAAGCCCTACTGAAACTGACTCAAGAAGAAACAGAAGCTTGTAACAACTAAAACAACCCAATTGATAATGAAAAACTTCTCCATAATAAAAAGTCTGTGAATAGATTGCCTTGATATAGTTTAGGTATTTGTCCTCACCAAATCTCATGTTGGAATTTAATCCCCAATGTTGGATGTTGGGTCTTGTGGGAGGTAATTTGATCCTGAGGTTGGGTATTTCATGAATGATTTGGCACCATCTCCTGGATGCTGTCATTGTGATACTAAATAATTTCTCATGAGATCTGGCTGTTTAAAACTGTGTGGCACCCTCTCCTTCTCTCTCTAGATCCTGCTCTTTCCATGTGATAAGTTGACTTCCCCTTTGCCTTCTGCCATAATTGTAAGTTTCCTAAATCCCTCACTAGAAGCAGATGCTGGTGCCATGTTTCCTCTGCAGCCTGCAGAAACATGAGCAAATTTAATCTCTTTTCTTTATAAATTACCTAGCCTCAAGTATTTACTTATAGCAATGTGGGAACAGCATAACACAAAAAGTTGGTATTGAGGAGAGGGACATTCCTATAAACATACTTGAAAATGTGGAATTGTCTTTAAAACTGTGTAATGAGCAGAAGTTGGGAGAGTTTGGAGGGCTAAGAAGAAGACAGGAACATGAGTGAATGCTTAGAACTTCTTAGAGACTGGTTAAATGATTGTGAAGAAAATGTTGATAGGGATATGGACAGTGAAGTACAGGCTGATAAGGTCTCAGATAGAAATGAGGAACTTATTGGAAACTGGAGCAAAAGTCATGCATGTTATAATTTATTAAAGAGCTTGGGCACATTTTGTTTATACCCTAGGTGTCTGTGGAAGTCTTAACTTAATCACTTTAAGTGATTACTTAGGGTAACTAGTGGAAGAAATTTCTAGTCAGCAAAGCATGCATGATGTGGCCTGGCTGCTTTTAATAGCTTATGCTCAGCTTTGAGAGAAAAAAAATTAAAGTTGCAACTTGTATATAAAGGGAAAGCAGAGCAAAAAAGCTTGGAAAATTTGCAGCCCGGCCATGTGGCAAAGACAGAAAAGCACTATTTTGAGAGTAACTCAAGGAGACTGTGGAGCAACTACTTGCTAGAGATATGAGCATAACTAAAAAGGAGCCAAGTGCTAATAGCCAAGACAATGCTAATAGCTGATGGCTAATAGCCAATTCCAAGTAGTCCCTAGCACCTCAACTTTAACCTGTGAGAAAAGCTATAGAGGTTATTCCCTTTAGACACACAAAGGTGGAGCTGCCCAAGGCCTTGGGAGCCCACCTCTTACACCAGTGTGCCCTGTATGCAGGACATGGAGTCAACGGAGTTTATTTTGGAGCTGTAAGACTTAAGTAGAGCTCTACTGGGTTTCGGACTTGTGTAGGGCCTGCAGACCCTTTCTTTTGACTAATTTATTCCTTTTGGATTGAAAATATTTACTCAATGCCTATACCCCCATTGTACTTTGCAAGTAAACAACTTGTTTTTTATTTTACAGGCTTATAGGTGGAAGGCACTTGCCTTGTCTCAAATGAGACTTTAGACTTCAGAAATTTGTGTTATGCTGAAAGGAGTTGAGAGTTTTGGGGGACTATTGGAAGGAGGTGATTGTATTTTGCAATCTGAGAAGAATATTATATTTGAGGGATTGGGGGTGGGATAATATATTTCGAATATTTTTTCCTGCCAAATCTAATGTTGAAATGTTATTTCCAGTAGTGGAGGTTGGGCCTGGAGTCAGCTGATTGGATTTTGGGGACAGATTTCTCATGAATGGTTTTGTATAATCTCCTTGAAGGTATCCTTGTGATATTATTTCTCATAAGATCTGGTTGTTTAAATGTATGTGACACCTTTCCTCCTTGCTCTCTCTTGCTCCTGCTCTCACCATGTGTTATGCTGGCTTCTTCTTCAACTTCCATTATAATTGTAAGCTCCCTGAGGCCCTCACCAGAAGCAGATGCCAGCACTATGATTCCTGTAGAACCTGCAGAACTGTAAGCCAATTAAACCTCTTTATAAATTGCCCTGCTTCAGGGATTTCTTCATACCTATGTGAGCACAGCCTAATGCAGACATCATTGGTGAATTCTGTGTATATAAACTCTCGTGTTTATTGCAGCATTATTCATAATAGCCAAAGTATAAAACAGCTTATGTCCATCTACAAATTTTTAAACAAAAATTAATACAAATCTCCTCAAATTTTTCCAAAAAATAGAATAAGTAGGAACACATTTAAACTCAGTTTATGAAGCCAATATTATTCTGTTATACATACCTTACAATAATAAGACTAACATACCTCATGAACATAAATTCAAAAATTTGTGACACAATAATAGCAAACTGAATCCAGCAACATATAAAAAGGATTATACATCATGACAAAGTTGGATTGTATTAGTAAATGCAAAGTTGGTTAAACCTGTAAATATCAATCATGTAATATCTATATTCATAAAACAAAGAACAGAAACCTCTGATCATTTCAATAGGTGTTGAGAAAATGTTAACAAAATTTAATATCATTTCATTACAAGAATATTCAAGAAATTAAGAAGAAGGGAACTTCCTGACTATGATAGAGGGGATTTGAAAATTTTATGGCTGAAAAGATGAATGCTGTCTCTG
>NW_026659150.1:0-3675 GCF_009828535.3 Hylobates moloch | reverse complement strand
GGCTGGCACTCCTGAATGGGGCACAGGGGATCAGTAGGCGCTCGTGCCGGGGGCCATCCTGCCAGCCCCGGTCCTCCCTGTTGCGCCCTCACCTCTGCGGCTCCACCTCCAGCCGGATGAGCGCCCTCTCCAGGTCTTGGCTGTGCTCTGTGTCCTGGGTGGGAGAGAGGTTAAAGCATCAGGCTGGGCAGGTGGAGGGCAGGGCCTGCCCCTGCCCCACACTGGCACCCACCCTCAGCCGCTGCTGCTCCAGCTCTCTAGATCTCTCCAGAAGCTGCTGCTCCAGCTCTGAACACCTCTTCTTGTACTGGAGTATCTGGGGATGGGGAGCTGATGGTGAGCCCCAGGTGTTGGGGCAGGGCAAAGTGAACAGGTGGGAGGGCAGGAGCAGGAGTGGGTGGCCCTGACCTTGCTCTGCAGCTGCTGCACAAGCTGGGCCTTCCGCTGCTGGCCCTCCAGGTAGGCCTGCAGCTTGCACCGGTAGGAGGCCTGCTTCTCCTGCAGCTGCCTCCGCAACTCCAGGCTCCGGGATGGGGGCTGAGAGGGGAGGGGATGGGAAAGGACAGGAGAGGAGGGAAGCAGAGGCAGGGAGCCAAAGGAAGAGGAAGGATGAAGAGAGGGGAGGTTAAGGGAGAGAAAGGGAGGGAGAAGACAGAAGAGGGAATGCGGGGGGGCGGGGGAGGAAAGGAGCAGAGGCACCTGGAGGTCAGGACCTCACACACTCTTCACCCTCCGCAGGTTGTTGGGTCCTAGAGCCCTCCAAGCCCAGGGGGTGGGGTCAGTAGCCATGCAGTGGGAAAGGCCAGAGTCCTAAGTATTCGGGATCATATTTGCTGGCCCAGAACGGGTGTCACATGGTTAGCTAAGAATGAGAGGATTTATGTTTTCCCACAACAGGTGTAGGGCAAAGAATGCAGGCTGTGAGATCACCCAAACCAGGTTAGGCACTTAGTTGGGCATGAGCGGTCCAGCCTGGACTGATGAACATTTATGCAACACCTGCGGCATTCCTAGGTCTGACCTAGACACAGTGGTAGAGCCGCGAACTACAAATGCCCCAGCCTTGCCCTTCAGGCACTTATTGGGAAGCTTCTGGCCCCTTCACACCCACTCCAGCCCCCACTAGCTGGGTGCACCAGGGACAGTGACTTTGCCTCTCTGAGCCTCAGTGTCCTCTTACGTAAGATGTGATAGTATTGGCACTCACCTCACGGGGCCGTCCGGGGATGAAACAGAATATCATGTATGCATAACCAGCACATGACACGGTGCTGGGGGGATCACACGGTCAACACTCAAGAAATACTCATTTCATTCATTTGAAAATGCAAAAGGCACAGTCCCTGCCAGGCGTGGGCACTCACGCCTGTAATCTCAGCATTTTGGGAGGCCAAGACAGGCGGATCACCTGAGGTCAGGAGTTCGAGACCAGCCTGACCAATAAGGTGAAACCCCATCTCTACCAAAAAATACAAAAATTAGCTGGGTGTGGTGGTGCATGCCTGTAATCCCAGCTACTTGGGAGGCTGAGGCAGGAGAATCAATTGAACCTGGGAGGCGGGGGTTGCAGTGAGCTGAGATCATGCCATTGCACTCCAGCCTGGGCAACAAGAGTGAAACTTCGTCTCAAAAAAAAAAAAAAAAAAAAAAAGGCACAGTCCCTATATCCCAGGGCCCTGAGACCCAGAGGTCACCCACCACCTCCCATTGTTCTTTACCTGGGGCAAGGAGGCTATGTGTTATAGTGGTTAGGTGCAAGGCTCTGGAGTCAGTATCAGGTCTGAGGTTACATGTGAGACACAGCTCTGTCACTTGCAACTATGGTGCTCAAGACAGTTCATGACCTTGAACAGGGTACCTCCCTGAGCTTCAGTTTTCTCATCTCTAAAAGGAGACTACACCAGGACAGGCGCAGTGGCTCAAGCCTGTAATTCCAGCACTTTGGGAGGCTGAGGTGGGCAGATCATTTGAGGTCAGGAGTTCGAGACCAGCCTGGCCAACATAGTGAAACCCCATCTCTACTAAAAATACAAAAATTAGCCTGTTATCCCAGCACTTTGGGAGGCCAAAGTGGGCAGATCATGAGGTCAAGAGATTTAGACCATCCTGGCCAACATGGTGAAACCCCATCTCTACTAAAAATACAAAAATTAGCTGGGCATGTTGGTGCGTGCCTGTAGTCCCAGCTACTTGTGAGGCTGAGTCAGGAGAATCGCTTGAACCTTGAAGCTGACTGTGGCATTAAAGACATCAGTTAGCTTGTCTGTTGTTCCCAGAATACCAGCCCGGTAGTGGGAGGGCCTACCTTGTTCACCTCTCTGTCACTCGCATTTTGAGTGTCACCAACCCATGCCCACAGTTCCCTGGAAGATGGCTATGGTTACCGAGCAGAGGCAGGAAGGAGGCCCCAAGAGGCCACACTGCAGTGAGCCGAGATCACACCACTGCACTCCAGCCTGGTGACAAAGTAAGACTCCGTCTCAAAAAATAAATAAATGAAAATAAAAAAATTAGCTGGGGTGTGATGGCATGTGCATGTAATCCCAGCTACTCAGGAGGCTGAGGCAGGGGAATCACTTGAACTGGGGAGGAGGAGGTTGCAGTGAGCCAAGATTGTGCCACAGCACTCCAGCCTGGGTGACAGGGCAAGAGTCTGTCTCAAAAAAATAAAATAAAATAAAATAAAATGATACTAGACCGAGTGTGGTGATTCAGGTCTGTAACCCCAGCACTTTGGGAGGCCACAGTGGGAGAACTGCTTGAGCCCAGGAGTTTGAGACCAGCCTGGGCAACATAGTGAGACTCTGTCCTACCAAAAACAACAAAAAAAAGAGACTAAGAGTACCTACCACACCCGGCAGGTGGTGAGCTATTAGCCAATGGTGGCCGCTGTTCCTATCGTCATTAGCATCACGTGTCTGGGCTCCTGCCCTTAGAGTTGTAAGCCCTGAAAAAGGACAGGAATTGCTCACTCGAGGAGCTCGGCTTTTAAGACGCAAGTCTCCCAAAGTTCCCTGCCGAATAAAGCTCCTTCCTTCTTTAACCTGGTGTCTGAGTAGTTTTGCCTGCGGCTCGTCCTGCTACACTGCTATGTCTCAGCCCTCCACCCCTGGGTGCCCGCTGCTCCATGCTGTGCCCCAAAGGGGGTATATTCACATTATCTCATTAAATCCTTACTTCAACCCATTTCCAGATGAGAAAACTGAGGTTCAGAGACATTGGGCTCTCACCTATTCAAGGCGACATGCTTCAGGGAAGTGGTGAGCCCAAAGCTCCTTCCACTTACACCAGCAGCCTCCCAATGAGTGACTGAAGGGCAAGGCCGAGGCATTTGCGCTTTGAGGCTCTACTTCTGTATCTAGGTCAGACCCAGAATGCCACGGTGCTGTATAAATGCTCATCAGTCCAGGCTGGACCGCTCACGCCCAACTAAGGAACCTGCCCTGCAAATGGAAAACCAAGAAACAGGACCGAAAAGATAAATGTTGCCAAGTTGCAATGGCAAGCAAGCCAGATTTGGGCAAAACTAAACCAGCCACTGGCCAGGTGCGGTGGCTCACGCCTGTAATCCCAACACTGGGATGCCGAGGCAGGTGGATCGCTTGAGGTCAGGAATTCTAGACCAGCTTGGCCAACGTGGTGAAACCCCGTCTCTACTAAAAATACAGAAATTAG
>NW_026659149.1:830-3676 GCF_009828535.3 Hylobates moloch | reverse complement strand
TATCAAAAATAAGCTTCAACTCTGTTAGTTGAATACACAGAACAGAAGGAAGTTTCACAGAATGCGTCTGTGTAGTTTTTGTTTGAAGATATTCCTTTTTCCGCTATAGGCCCCTTAGCGCTCCGAATGTCCCCTTGCCGTTTCTACAGAAAGAGTGTTTCATAACTGTTCTATGAAAAGTGAGCTTCAACTCTCTCAGTTGAATGCGCAGAACAGAAAGAAGTTTCACAGAATGCTTCTGTGCAGGTTTTATTTGAAGATATTCCTTTTTCCACTATTGGCCCTTAGCGCTACGAATGTCCCCTTGCAGTTTCTACAGAAAGAGTGTTT
Source organism: Hylobates moloch (assembly GCF_009828535.3). Taxonomy (NCBI): domain Eukaryota; kingdom Metazoa; phylum Chordata; class Mammalia; order Primates; family Hylobatidae; genus Hylobates; species Hylobates moloch. The sequence goes on along the minus strand of NW_026659149.1, from coordinate 3,346 downwards.
CAGAACTGCTCAATCAAAAGTAAGCTTCAACTCTGTTAGTTGAATGCACAGAACAAAAAGAAGTTTCACAGAATGCTTCTGTGTAGTTTTTATTTGAAGATATTCTTTTTCCACTATAAGCCCCTTAGCGCTCAGATTGTCCACTTGCAGTTTCTACAGAAACAGTGTTTCAGAACTGCTCTATCAAAAGTAAGCTTCAACTCTGTTAGTTGAATGCCCAGAACAGAAAGAAGTTTCACAGAATGCTTCTGTGTAGTTTTCATTTGAAGATATTACTTTTTCCACTATAGGACCCTTAGCGCTGGGAATGTCCCTTTGCAGTTTCTACAGAAAGAGTGTATCAGAACTGCTCAATCAAAAGAACGTTCAAACCTGTTAGTTGAATGCCCCAAACAGAAATAAGTTTCACAGAATACATCTGTGTAGTTTTTATTTGAAGATATTCATTTTTCCAGCATAGGCCACTTAGCGCTCCAAATGTCCCCTTGCAGTTTCTACAGAAAGACTGTTTCAGAACTGCTCAATCAAAACTAAGCTTCAACTCTATTAGTTGTATGCAGAGAACAGATACAAGTTTCACAAAATGCTTCTGTGTAGTTTTTATTTGAAGATATTCCATTTTCCAGTATAAGCCCCTTAGCACTCAGAATGTCCACTTGCAGTTTCTACAAGAAGAGTGTTTCATAACTGATCTATGAAAAGTAAGACTCAACAATGTCAGTTAAATGCACAGAATAGAAATAAATTTCAAAGAATGCTGCTGAGTAGTTTTTTTTGAAGATTCTCCCTTTTCCACTGTAGTCCCCTTAGTGCTCAGAATGTCCCCTTGCAGTTTCTACAGAAAGTGTCAATGTCAGTTAAATGCACAGAATAGAAATAAATTTCAAAGAATGCTTCTGAGTAGTTTTTTTTTGAAGATTCTCCCTTTTCCACTGTAGTCCCCTAAGTGCTCAGAATGTCCCCTTGCAGTTTCTACAGAAAGTGTGTTTCAGAACTGCTGTATCAAAAGTAAGCTTCAACTCTGTTAGTTGAATGCACAGAACAGAAAGAAGTTTCACAGAATGCTTCTGTGTAGTTTTTATTTGAAGATATTCCTTTTTCCACTGTAGGCCCCTAAGCGCTCAGAATGTCCCCTTGTAGTTTCTACAGAAAGTGTGTTTCAGAACTGCTGTATCAAAAGTAAGCTTCAACTCTGTTAGTTGAATGCACAGAACAGAAAGAAGTTTCACAGAATGCTTCTGTGTCGTTTTTATTGGAAAATATTTCTTTTTCCACTGTAGGCCCCTTAGCGCTTAGAATATCACCTTGCTGCTTCTACAGAAAGAGGGTTTCATAAGTGCTCTATGAAAAGTAAGCTTCAAATCTGTTAGTTGAATGCACAGAACAGAAAGAAGTTTCACAAAATGCTTCTGTGTAGTTTTTATGTGAAGATATTCCTTTTTCCACTATAAGCACCTAAGCTCTCAGAATGTCCACTTGCAGTCTCTATAGAAAGTGTGTTTCAGAACTGCTCTATCAAAAGTAAGCTTCAACTCTGTTAGTTGAATGCACAGAACAGAGACAAGTTTCACAGAATGCTTCTGTGTAGTTTTTATTTTAAGATATTCCTTTTTCCCCTACAGGCCCCTTAGCAATCGGAATGTCCCCTTGCAGTTTCTACAGAAAGAGTGTTTCATAATTGCTCTATCCAAACTGAGCTTCAACTCTGTTAGTTAAATGAACAGAACAGAAAGAAGTTTCACAGAATGCTTCTGTGTAGTTTTTATTGGAAGATATTCCTTTTTCCACTGTGAGCCCCGAAGTGCTCAGAATGTCCTCTTGCAATTTCTACAGAAATAGTGTTTTAGAAGTGTTCTATGAAAAGTCAGCTTCAGCTCTGTTAGTTGAATGCACAGAAGAGAAAGAAGTTTCACAGAATGCTTCTGTGTAGTTTGTATTTGAACATATTCCTTTTTCCACTGTAGGCCCCTTAGCGTTCAGAATGTCCATTTGCAGTTTCTACAGAAATAGCGTTTCATAACTGCGCTATACATCGGAAGCTTCAACTCAGTTAGTAGAATGCACAGAACACAAAGAAGTTTCACAGAATGCTTCTGTGTAGTTTTTCTTTGAAGATATTCCTTCTTCCACTGTAGGCCCCTTAGCGCTCAGAATGTCCCCTTGCTGTTTCTACAGAAAGAGTGTTTCATAACTGCTCTGTAAGTAGTAAGCTTCAACTCGGTTAGTTGAATGCACAGAACAGAAAGATGTTTCACAGAATGCTTCTGTGTAATTTTTATTTGAACATATTCCTTTTTCCACTATAGGACCCCTAGTGCTCCGAATGTCCCCTTGCATTTTCTACAGAAACAGTGTTCCAGAACTGTTCAATCAATAGTAAGCTTCAACTCTGTTAGTTGAATGCACAGAACAGAAGGATGTTTCACAGAATGCTTCTGTGTGGGTTTTATTTGAAGATATTCCTTTTTCCACTATAGGCCCCTTAGTGCTCCGAATGTCCCCGTGCAGTTTCTACA
>NW_026659149.1:0-730 GCF_009828535.3 Hylobates moloch | reverse complement strand
TTTTATTTGAAGATAATCCTTTTTCCACTATAGGCCCCTTAGCGCTGCGAATGCCCCTTACAGTTTCTACAGAAAGAGTGTTTCAGAACTGCTCTATCAAAAGTAAGATTCAACTCTGTTAGTTGAATGCACAGAACAGAAAGAAGTTTCACAGAATACTACAATGCAGTTTTTATTTGAAGATATTCCTTTTTCCGCTATAGGCCCCTTTGTGCTCCGAAAGTCCCCTTTCAGATTCTACAGAAACAGTGTTCCAGAACTGTTCAATCAATAGTAAGCTTCAACTCTGTTAGTTGAATGCACAGAACAGAAGGATGTTTCACAGAATGCTTCTGTGTGGGTTTTATTTGAAGATATTCCTTTTTCCACTATAGGCCCCTTAGTGCTCCGAATGTCCCCTTCCAGTTTCTACAGAAAGAGTGTTTGAGGAGTGCTCAATCAAAAGTAAGCTTCAACTCTGTTAGTTGAATGCACAGAACAGAAAGAAGTTTCACAGAACGCCCCTGTGTAGTTTCTATTTGACGATATAACTTTTTCCACTATGAGCCCCTTAGCGCTCAGAATGTCCCCATGCAGTTTCTACAGAAAGAGTGTTTCAAAACTGCTCTATCAAAACTAAGCTTCAACTCTGTTAGTTGAATGCACAGAACAGAAAGAAGTTTCACAGAATGCTTCTGTGTAGTTTTTATCTGAAGATATTCCTTTTTCCACTATAAGCCCCTTAGCGCTC
>NW_026659148.1:0-3676 GCF_009828535.3 Hylobates moloch | reverse complement strand
CATGGTGGTGCATACCTGCAGTCCTAGCTGCTGGGAAGTTGGAGGCAAGAGGATTGCTTGAGCCCAGGAGTTAGAGGCTGCAATGAGCTATGATCACACCAATTCACCCTAGCCTGAGCAACAGAGTGACACCCTGTCTCTTAAAAAAAAAGATCAAGGTGGTATTTTTTAAGATAAACCGAAATGCGACTACAGGAGGGTGGAGCCAAGATGGCCGAATAGGAACAGCTCCGGTCTCCAGCTCCCAGCCCCAGCGACACAGAAGATTTCTGCATTTCTGCTTGAGGTACCGGTTTCATCTCACTAGGGAGTGCCTAACAGCCGGTGCAGGACAGTCGGTGAAGCGCACTGTGCGCGAGCCAAAGCAGGGCGAGGCATTGCCTCACTCGGGAAGTGCAAGGGGTCAGGGAGTTCCCTTTCCTAGTCAAAGAAAGGGGAAACAGACAGCACCTGGACTATCGGGTCAGTCCCATCCTAATACTGTGCTTTTCCAACGGGCCTGGAAAACGGCACACTAGGAGATTGTGTCCCGCACCTGGCTCGGAGGGTCCTATGCCCACGGAGTCTTGCTGATTGCTAGCACAGCAGTCTGAGATCAAGCTGCAAGGCGGCAGCGAGGCTGGGGGAGGGGCGCCTGCCATTGCCCAGGCTTGCTTAGGTAAACAAAGCAGCCAGGAAGCTCGAACTGGGTGGAGCCCACCACAGCTCAAGGAGGCCTGCCTGCCTCTGTAGGCTCCACCTCTGGGGGCAGGGCACAGACAAACAAAAACTCAGCAAGAACCTCCACAGACTTAAAGGTCCCTGTCTGACTGACAGCTTTGAAGAGAGTAGTGGTTCTCCTAGCACGCAGCTGGAGATCTGAGAACGGACAGACTGCCTCCTAAAGTGGGTCCCTCACCCCTGAGCAGCCTAACTGGGAGGCACCCCCCCAGTAGGGTCAGACTGACACCTCATTCAACCGGGTACTCCTCTGAGACAAAACTTTCAGAGGAACTATCAGACAGCTGAATTTGTGGTCTCACGAAAATCCGCTGTTCTGCAGCCACCGCTGCTGACACCCAGCCAAACAGGGTCTGGAGTGGACCTCTAGTAAACTCCAACAGACCTGCAGCTGAGGGTCCTGTCTGGTAGAAGGAAAACTAACAAACAGAAAGGACATCAACACCAAAAACCCACCTGTACATCACCATCATCAAAGACAAAAAGTAGGTAAAACCACAAAGATGGGGAAAAAACAGAGCAGAAAAACTGGAAACTCTAAAAAACAGAGCACCTCTCCACCTCCAAAGGAATGCAGTTCCTCACCAGCAACGGAACAAAGCTGGATGGAGGATGACTTTGATGAGTTGAGAGAAGAAGGCTTCAGACGATCAAACTACTCTGAGCTACGAGAGGAAATTCAAAACAATAGCAAAGAAGTTAAAAACTTTGAAAAAAAAATTAGAAGGATGGATAACTAGAATAACCAATGGAGAGAAGGGCTTAAAGGAGCTGATGGAGCTGAAAGCCAAGTTTCGAGAACTACGCGAAGATTGCAGAAGCCTCAGTAGCAGATGCGATCAACTGGAAGAAAGGGTATCGCTGATGGAAGATGAAATGAATGAAATGAAGAGAGAAGGGAAGTTTAGAGAAAAAAGAATAAAAAGAAATGAACAAAGCCTCCAAGAAATTTGGGACTATGTGAAAAGACAAACCTACGTCTGATTGGTGTACCTGAAAATGATGGGGAGAATGGAACCAAGTTGGAAAACACTCTGCAAGATATTATCCAGGAGAACTTCCCCAATCTAGCAAGGCAGGCCAGCATTCAGATTCAGGAAATACAGAGAACGCCACAAAGATACTCCTCGAGAAGAGCAACTCCAAGACACATAATTGTCAGATTCACCAAAGTTGAAATGAAGGAAAAAATGTTAAGGGCAGCCAGAGAGAAAGGTCGGGTTACCCACAAAGGGAAGCCCATCAGACTAACAGCTGATCTCTCGGCAGAAACTCTACAAGCCAGAAGAGAGTGGGGGCCGATATTCAACATTCTTAAAGAAAAGAATTTTCAACCCAGAATTTCCTATCCAGCCAAACTAAGCTTCATAAGTGAAGGAGAAATAAAATACTTTACAGACAAGCAAACGCTGAGTGATTTTGTCACCAACAGGCCTGCCCTAAAAGAGCTCCTGAAGGAAGCACTAAACATGGAAAGGAACAACCAGTTCCAGCCACTGCAAAAACACGCCAAATTGTAAAGACCATCGAGGCTAGGAAGAAACTATAGCAACTAACGAGCAAAATAACCAACTAACATCATAATGACAGGATCAGATTCACACATAACAATATTAACCTTAAATGTAAATGGGCTAAATGCTCCAATCAAAAGACACAGACTGGCAAACTGGATAAGGAGTCAGGACCCATCAGTGTGCTGTATTCAGGAAACCCATCTCACGTGCAGAGACACACATAGACTCAAAATAAAGGGATGGAGGAAGATCTATCAAGCAACTGGAAAACAAAATAAGGCAGGGGTTGCAATCCTAGTCTCTGATAAAATAGACTTTAAACCAACAAAGATCAAAAGAGACAAAGAAGGCCATTACATAATGGTAAAGGGATCAATTCAACAAGAAGAGCTAACTATCCTAAATATATATGCACCCAACACAGGAGCACCCAGATTCATAAAGCAAGTCCTGAGTGACCTACAAAGGGACTAAAACTCCCACACAATAATAATGGGAGATTTTAACACCCCACTGTCAGCATTAGACAGATCAACGAGACAGAAAGTTAACAAGGATATCCAGGAATTGAACTCAGCTCCACATAAAGTGGACCTAATAGACATCTACAGAACTCTCCACCCCAAGTCAACAGAATATACATTTTTTTCAGCACCACACCACACCTATTCCAAAATTGACCACATAGTTGGAAGTAAAGCTCTCCTCAGCAAATGTAAAAGAACAGAAATTATAACAAACTCTCTGTCAGACCACAGTGCAATCAAACTAGAACTCAGGATTAAGAAACTCACTCAAAACCGCTCAACTACATGGAAACTGAACAACCTGCTCCTGAATGACTATTGGGTACATAATGAAATGAAGGCAGAAATAAAGATGTACTTTGAAACCAACGAGAACAAAGACACAACATACCAGAATCTCTGGGACACATTCAAAGCAGTGTGTAGAGGGAAATTTATAGCACTAAATGCCCACAAGAGAAAGCAGGAAAGATCCAAAATTGACACCCTAACATCACAATTAAAAGAACTAGAAAAGCAAGAGCAAACACATTCAAAAGCTAGCAGAAGGCTAGAAATAACTAAAATCAGAGCAGAACTGAAGGAAATAGAGACACAAAAAACCCTTCAAAAAATTAATGAATCCAGGAGCTGGTTTTTTGAAAAGATCAACAAAATTGATGGACCGCTAGCAAGACTAATAAAGAAGAAAAGAGAGAAGAATCAAATAGATGCAATAAAAAACGAAAAAGGGGATATCACCACCGATCCCACAGAAATACAATCTACCATCAGAGAATACTACAAACACCTCTATGCAAATAAGCTAGAAAATCTAGAAGAAATGGATAAATTCCTCGACAAATACACCCTCCCAAGACTAAACCAGGAAGAAGTTGAATCTCTGAATAGACCAATAACAGGTTCTGAAAT
>NW_026659147.1:0-3676 GCF_009828535.3 Hylobates moloch | reverse complement strand
ATCAATTTTGTTGATCTTTTCAAAAAACCAGCTCCTGGATTCATTAATTTTTTGAAGGGTTTTTTGTGTCTCTATTTCCTTCAGTTCTGCTCTGATTTTAGTTATTTCTAGCCTTCTGCTAGCTTTTGAATGTGTTTGCTCTTGCTTTTCTAGTTCTTTTAATTGTGATGTTAGGGTGTCAATTTTGGATCTTTCCTGCTTTCTCTTGTGGGCATTTAGTGCTATAAATTTCCCTCTACACACTGCTTTGAATGTGTCCCAGAGATTCTGGTATGTTGTGTCTTTGTTCTCGTTGGTTTCAAAGAACATCTTTATTTCTGCCTTCATTTCATTATGTACCCAATAGTCATTCAGGAGCAGGTTGTTCAGTTTCCATGTAGTTGAGCGGTTTTGAGTGAGTTTCTTAATCCTGAGTTCTAGTTTGATTGCACTGTGGTCTGAGAGACAGTTTGTTATAATTTCTGTTCTTTTACATTTGCTGAGGAGAGCTTTACTTCCAACTATGTGGTCAATTTTGGAATAGGTGTGGTGTGGTGCTGAAAAAAATGTATATTCTGTTGACTTGGGGTGGAGAGTTCTGTAGATGTCTATTAGGTCCACTTTATGTAGAGCTGAGTTCAATTCCTGGATATCCTTGTTAACTTTCTGTCTCGTTGATCTGTCTAATGCTGACAGTGGGGTGTTAAAATCTCCCATTATTATTGTGTGGGAGTTTAAGTCCCTTTGTAGGTCACTGAGGACTTGCTTTATGAATCTGGGTGCTCCTGTGTTGGGTGCATATATATTTAGGATAGTTAGCTCTTCTTGTTGAATTGATCCCTTTACCATTATGTAATGGCCTTCTTTGTCTCTTATGATCTTTGTTGGTTTAAAGTCTATTTTATCAGAGACTAGGATTGCAACCCCTGCCTTTTTTTGTTTTCCAGTTGCTTGATAGATCTTCCTCCATCCCTTTATTTTGAGTCTATGTGTGTCTCTGCACGTGAGATGGGTTTCCTGAATACAGCACACTGATGGGTCCTGACTCCTTATCCAGTTTGCCAGTCTGTGTCTTTTGATTGGGGCATTTAGCCCATTTACATTTAACGTTAATATTGTTATGTGTGAATCTGATCCTGTCATTATGATGTTAGTTGGTTATTTTGCTCGTTAGTTGCTATAGTTTCTTCCTAGCCTCGATGGTCTTTACAATTTGGCATGTTTTTGCAGTGGCTGGAACCGGTTGTTCCTTTCCATGTTTAGTGCTTCCTTCAGGAGCTCTTTTAGGGCAGGCCTGGTGGTGACAAAATCACTCAGCGTTTGCTTGTCTGTAAAGTATTTTATTTCTCCTTCACTTATGAAGCTTAGTTTGGCGGGATAGCAAATTCTGGGTTGAAAATTCTTTTCTTTAAGAATGTTGAATATCGTCCCCCACTCTCTTCTGGCTTGTAGAGTTTCTGCTGAGAGATCAGCTGTTAGTCTGATGGGCTTCCCTTTGTGGGTAACCCGACCTTTCTCTCTGGCTGCCCTTAACATTTTTTCCTTCATTTCAACTTTGGTGAATCTGACAATTATGTGTCTTGGAGTTGCCCTTCTCGAGGAGTATCTTTGTGGCGTTCTCTGTATTTCCTGAATCTGAATGCTGGCCTGCCTTGCTAGATTGGGGAAGTTCTCCTGGATAATATCTTGCAGAGTGTTTTCCAACTTGGTTCCATTCTCCCCATCATTTTCAGGTACACCAATCAGACGTAGGTTTGGTCTTTTCACATAGTCCCAAATTTCTTGGAGGCTTTGTTCATTTCTTTTTATTCTTTTTTCTCTAAACTTCCCTTGTCTCTTCATTTCATTCATTTCATCTTCCATCAGTGATACCCTTTCTTCCAGTTGATCGCATCTGCTACTGAGGCTTCTGCAATCTTCGCGTAGTTCTCGAAACTTGGCTTTCAGCTCCATCAGCTCCTTTAAGCCCTTCTCTCCATTGGTTATTCTAGTTATCCATCCTTCTAATTTTTTTTCAAAGTTTTTAACTTCTTTGCTATTGTTTTGAATTTCCTCTCGTAGCTCAGAGTAGTTTGATCGTCTGAAGCCTTCTTCTCTCAACTCATCAAAGTCATCCTCCATCCAGCTTTGTTCCGTTGCTGGTGAGGAACTGCGTTCCTTTGGAGGAGGAGAGGTGCTCTGTTTTTTAGAGTTTCCAGTTTTTCTGCTCTGTTTTTTCCCCATCTTTGTGGTTTTATCTACTTTTTGTCTTTGGTGATGGTGATGTACAGATGGGTTTTTGGTGTTGAAGTCCTTTCTGTTTGTTAGTTTTCCTTCTACCAGACAGGACCCTCAGCTGCAGGTCTGTTGGAGTTTACTAGAGGTCCACTCCAGACCCTGTTTGGCTGGGTGTCAGCAGCGGTGGCTGCAGAACAGCGGATTTTCGTGAGACCACAAATTCAGCTGTCTGATAGTTCCTCTGAAAGTTTTGTCTCAGAGGAATACCCGGTTGAATGAGGTGTCAGTCTGACCCTACTGGGGGGGTGCCTCCCAGTTAGGCTGCTCAGGGGTGAGGGACCCACTTTAGGAGGCAGTCTGTCTGTTCTCAGATCTCCAGCTGCGTGCTGGGAGAACCACTACTCTCTTCAAAGCTGTCAGTCAGACAGGGGCATTTAAGTCTGTGGAGGTTCTTTGCTGAGTTTTTGTTTGTCTGTGCCCTGCCCCCAGAGGTGGAGCCTACAGAGGCAGGCAGGCCTCCTTGAGCTATGGTGGGCTCCACCCAGTTCGAGCTTCCTGGCTGCTTTGTTTACCTAAGCAAGCCTGGGCAATGGCGGGTGCCCCTCCCCCAGCCTCGCTGCCGCCTTGCAGCTTGATCTCAGACTGCTGTGCTAGCAATCAGCGAGACTCCGTGGGCATAGGACCCTCCGAGCCAGGTGCGGGACACAATCTCCTAGTGTGCCGTTTTCCAGGCCCGTTGGAGAAGCGCAGTATTAGGATGGGACTGACCCGATATTCCAGGTGCCGTCTGTTTCCCCTTTCTTTGACTAGGAAAGGGAACTCCCTGACCCCTTGCACTTCCCGAGTGAGGCAATGCCTCGCCCTGCTTCGGCTCGCGCACAGTGCGCTTCACCGTCTGTCCTGCACCCACTGTTAGGCACTCCCTAGTGAGATGAAACCGGTACCTCAAGCAGAAATGCAGAAATCACCAGTCTTCTGTGTCGCTGGGGCTGGGAGCTGGAGACCGGAGCTGTTCCTATTCCCTAATCTCCTATTATAAAGAATGAGACTTCCCTTCTCTTTCCCACAGTAGAGGGTGGGGTGGAGGCAGGGTGGTTACTGTATTAGGTATTACAGAAAACTCTCCCAGTCTGTCTTCCACAAACTCAAGCCACAAACTCCGAGACTGCCGGCGAAACCGTCCATCTTGCGGGGAAAGCACCGGGCTCCGGGCTCAGAGGGGCGGGCACTTCATTCAGCGGACCGACAGAGTGGCCGACGCTGAGCCTGACCCGCTCGCTCTCTAGGTCGCCCGGCTGGGCTCCCGGCTCCGTCGTCCGTCCGTTCGCCCTGGGGTAGTCAGCCGCGGCCGCCCGGACCACTTCCCCGTCAGGTTGAGAGCCGCGCCGCTCAGCCGCCTGCCCGGCCTCCCTCCCAGGCAGCAGCCGCGAGCGCTGTATTATTTATTGATCTATTTCCATTGTTTAGTTTTGCTTTTTGG
>NW_026659146.1:0-3677 GCF_009828535.3 Hylobates moloch | reverse complement strand
TGTTAGGGTGTCAATTTTGGATCTTTCCTGCTTTCTCTTGTGGGCATTTAGTGCTATAAATTTCCCTCTACACACTGCTTTGAATGTGTCCCAGAGATTCTGGTATGTCGTGTCTTTGTTCTCATTGGTTTCAAACATCTTTGTTTCTGCCTTCATTTCGTTATGTACCCAGAAGTCATTCAGGAGCAGGTTGTTCTGTTTCCATGTAGTTGAGCGGTTTTGAGTGAGTTTCTTTATCCTGAGTTCTAGTTTGATTGCACTGTGGTCTGAGAGACAGTTTGTTATAATTTCTGTTCTTTTACATTTGCTGAGGAGAGCTTTACTTCCAACTATGTGGTCAATTTTGGAATAGGTGTGGTGCGATGTGGAAAAAAATGTATATTCTGTTGATTTGGAGTGGAGAGTTCTGTAGATGTCTATTAGGTCTGCTTGGTGCAGAGCTGAGTTCAATTCTGGGTATCCTTGTTAACTTTCTGTCTCATTGATGTGTCTAATGTTGACAGTGGGGTGTTGAAGTCTCCCATTATTATTGTGTGGGAGTCTAAGTCTCTTTGTAGGTCACTCAGGACTTGCTTTATTATGAATCTGGGTGCTCCTGTATTCGGTGCATATATATTTAGGATAGTTAGCTCTTCTTGTTGAATTGAACCCTTTACCATTATGTAATGGCCTTCTTTGTCTCTTTTGATCTTTGTTGGTTTAAAGTCTGTTTTATCAGAGACTAGGATTGCAACCCCTGCCTTTTTTTGTTTTCCATTTGCTTGGTAGATCTTCCTCCATCCTTTTATTTTGAGCCTATGTGTGTCTCTGCATATGAGATGGGTTTTCTGAATCCAGCACACTGATGGGTCTTGACTCTTTATCCAATTTGCCAGTCGGTGTCTTTTAATTGGAGCATTTAGTCCATTTACATTTAAAGTTAATATTGTTATGTGTGAATTTGATCCTGTCATTATGATGTTAGCTGGTTATTTTGCTCGTTAGTTGATGCAGTTTCTTCCTAGCCTTGATGATCTTTACAATTTGGCATGATTTTGCAGTGGCTGGTACCGGTTGTTCCTTTCCATGTTTAGTGCTTCCTTCAGGAGCTCATTTAGGGCAGGCCTGGTGGAGAGAAAATCTCTCCGCATTTTCTTATCTGTAAAGTATTTTATTTCTCCTTCACTTATGAAGTTCAGTTTGGCTGGATATGAAATTCTTGGTTCAAAATTCTTTAAGAATGTTGAATATTGGCCCCCACTCTCTTCTGGCTTGTAGAGTTTCTACCGAGAGATCCGCTGTTAGTCTGATGGGCTTCCCTTTGTGGGTAACCCGACCTTTCTCTCTGGCTGCTCTTAACATTTTTTCCTTCATTTCAACTTTGGTGAAGCTGACAAGTACGTGTCTTGGAGTTGCTCTTCTCGAGGAGTATCTTTGTGGTGTTCTCTGTATTTCCTGAATCTGAATGTTGGCCTGCCTTGGTAGATTGGGGACGTTCTCCTGGATAATATCCTGAAGAGTGTTTTCCAACTTGATTCCATTCTCCCAATCACTTTCGGGTACACCAATCAGATGAAGATTTGGTCTTTTCACATAGTCCCATATTTCTTGGAGGCTTTGTTCGTTTCTTTTTATTCTTTTTTCTCTAAACTTCCCTTCTCACTTCGTTTCATTCGTTTCATCTTCCATCACTGATACCCTTTCTTCCAGTTGATCGCATTGGCTCCTGAGGCTTCTGCATTCTTCACGTAGTTCTTGAGCCTTGGCTTTCAGCTCCATCTGCTCCTTTAAGCACTTCTCTGTATTGGTTATTCTAGTTATACATTAGTCTAAATTTTTTTCAAAGTTTTTAACTTCTTTGCCTTTGGTTTGAATTTCCTCCTGTAGCTTGGAGTAGTTTGATTGTCTGAAGCCTTCTTCTCTCAACTTGTCAAAGTCATTCTCCATCCAGCTTTGTTCTGTTGCTGGTGAGGAACTGTGTTCCTTTGGAGGAGGAATGATGCTCTGCTTTTTAGAATTTCCTGTTTTTCTGCTCTGTTTTTTCCCTATCTTTGTGGTTTTATCTACTTTTGGTCTTTGATGATGGTGATGTACAGATGTGTTTTTGGTGTGGATGTCCTTTCTGTTTGTTAGTTTTCCTTCTACCAGACAGGACCCTCAGCTGCAGGTCTGTTGGAGTTTGCTAGAGGTCCACTCCAGACCCTGTTTGCCTGGGTCTCAGCAGTAGAGGTTGCAGAACAGTGGATTTTTGTGAACCGTGAATCCTGCTGCCTGATCATTCCTCTGGAAGTTTTGTCTCAGAGGAGTACCCAGCCATGTGAGGTGTGAGTCTGCCCCTACTGGGAGGTGCCTCCTTGTTAGGCTGCTCAGGGGTCAAGGGTCAGGGACCCACTTGAGGAGGCAGTCTGCCGATTCTCAGATCTCCAGGTGCGTGCTGGGAGAACAACTACTCTCTTCAAAGCTGTCAGAGAGGGACATTTAAGTCTACAGAGGTTACTGCTCTCTTTTTGTTCGTCTGCGCCCTGCCCCCAGAGGTGGAGCCTACAGAGGCAGGCAGGCCTCCTTGAGCTGTGGTGGGCTCCACCCAGTTGGAGCTTCCTGGCTGCTTTGTTTACCTAAGCAAGCCTGGGCAATGGTGGGCGTCCCTCCCCCAGCCTTGCTGCTGCCTTGCAGTTTGATCTCAGACTGCTGTTCTAGCAATCAGCGAGACTCCCTGGTCATAGGACCCTCCAAGCCAGGTGTGGGATATAGTCTCCTGGTGTGCCATTTTCCAAGCCCGTTGGAAGAGTGCAGTATTAGAGTGGGAGTGACCTGATTTTCCAGGTGCCGTCTGTCACCCCTTTCTTTGACTTGGAAGGGGACCTCCCTGACCTGTTGCGCTTCCTGAGTGAGGCAATGCCTCGCCCTGCTTTGGTTCGCGCATGGTGTGCTACACCCTCTGTCCTGCACCCACTCTCTGGCACTCCCTAGTGAGATGAACCCGGTACCTCAGATGGAAATGCAGAAATCACCCGTCTTCTGCGTCACTCACGCTGGGAGCTGTAGAGCTGAGCTGTTCCTATTTGGCCATCTTGGCTCCCTCCTCCTCTTTTTTACTTTTTAATACAGCTTCTAGAAAAGTAACATTACACATATGGCTTGCATTGTGTTTCCGACTTTTTTTTTTTTTTTTTTTTTTTTTTTTTTTTTAGGTAGAGTCTTGGTCTGTCATCTGAGCTGGAGTGCAGTGGTGCAATCACAGCTCACTATAGCCTGCAGCCTTGACCTCCCAGGTTCAATTGGTTCTCCTGCCTCTGCCTCCCAAGTAGCTGGGACTACAGGCACGCCCCACTAATTTTTGTATTTTTTGTGGGGACAGGGTTTCACCAATTTACCCAGGTTGGTCTGGAACTCAGATGCTCAAGTCATCCACCTACCTCGACTTTCCAAAGTGCTGGGATTACAGGCATGAGCCACTGCACCTGGTCATTGTATTATATTTCTAAGGACAGTATAGGTTAAATGCCTGTGAGTCACACACACATCCAACACTTGTATTCAGAAGCTGTTGTGTGTAAAGTGCAGGGGACCCACGTGGGAGCATGAACAGACAGTCTCTGTCTTTATAGAGCTTACAGTTTAGTGCAAAGCTGTGTGCCATGCCAACAGTCTCCCTGTGTTAAGAATTGACTGAGTCAGACTTTTGGCTTGAGCGTGCA
>NW_026659145.1:0-3677 GCF_009828535.3 Hylobates moloch | reverse complement strand
TGCAACTAGACGGTCCCATCTGGGGTGATGGGAGAGAGTGACACATCATCACACATGAGATTCTCGTGAGGAGCATGCAACCTAATCCCTGGCATGCGCAGTTCACAACAGGGTTCACGCTCCTGTGATACTCGAATGCCACTGCTGATCTGACAGGAGGTGGAGCTCAGGCAGTGAGCGGCTGCAAATGCAGACGAAGTTTCACTCGCCCACTTCTCACCTCCTGCTGTGCGGTCCCGTTCCTAACAGGCCATGGACTGGTACTGGTCCATGGCCCAGGGGTTGGGGACCCCGATATACACCACACACTGTCACACTCATCCACACCACACTCCTCATATACTCTCCACACACCACATACCACACACATTCTCACACTCACACACCACTCACACACATACGCAACACCATAAACTACACACACATTATACAGATACCACACACCACACACAACACAAACACACATAGACATACCACAACAGGCACAGGCACTCACATACACACAAGGCTTTCTACCACCCACTCGTGCGTGACCTCGGGCAACCTTTCGGAGCCCCCCACACCCCTGGGGGTGCACACAGGCACACAGGAGGCTCTGCAGGTGAAATGCACAGCCCCCTGACACTCATCCTGCCAGACAGCCTCGTCTTAGGGGCCAAGATGTGGCGGGAGGGGGTCTTAAGTTAGGGTGTCACTTGCCCAAAATTACCATCAAAGACCCTGGTGTGGCCCCTGCCATTCAGCAGACTCGACTCTGTATATGAACTTTGGGTCTCTGCTGCGCAAGGAACAGGGCAGGACCCTGGCGTTCCACCCTCAGGAAAGCCGTCCAGGTGCTAAGGAGTAGACGTGCAGGGAGGGAGAGCAGTTCCTTGCTGCCTTTGCCATCTTAGTTTTAGGCCTTGGAGACATCTTACCTGGCCATAGGGTGCTTGCTGCTATGAGGATTTAGCAAAGGGGCTGGTTAGGACCTAAATGCCGGGTCAGCTCCACGTGCCTTTGAGGCCAACCCACTGTAAGGACTGGAGAGACGGAGGAATGGGCCGGCTTTGATCCACTTACACCCATCCCCAGCCCAAATGCCACCAAGGCCTCCACCTTGATCTGTTCCCACACCTGGCCCTCAAGGATGGAAAGGAGGAAGGAGGAAGTTCCAGGTTCAACGACTTTTTTTTTTTTTTTTGAGACGGAGTCTCACTCTGTCACCAGGCTGGAGTGCTGTGGCGTGATCTCGGCTCACTGCAACCTCTGACTCCCTGGTTCAAGCGATTCTCTTGCCTCAGCCACCCGAGTAGCTGGGATTACAGGCACGTGCCACCACGCCTAGCTAATTTTTTTTTTTTTTTTTTTGAGACAGAGTCTTACTCTGTCACCCAGGCTGGAGTGCAGTGCCGCGATCTTGGCTCACTGCAAGCTCCACCTCCCGGGTTCACGCTATTCTCCCGCCTTAGCCTCCTGAGTAGCTGGGACTACAAGCACCCCCACCACGCCTGGCTACTTTTGTTTTTGTATTTTTAGTAGAGACAGGGTTTCACCGTGTCAGCCAGGATGGTCTCGATCTCCTGACCTCGTGATCCGCCTGCCTCAGCCTCCCAAAGGCTGGGATTACAGATGTGAGCCACCACGACTGGCCTGGCTCAACGGCTTTAAGGAGCATTTTACTCATCACTGCCCGGGCTGGGAGGCTTTCACAGGGACAGATGAGCCTTGGTTCTCACCACCATGCCTGGCTCTGCCTTCTCGGGTCCCCTTGCGCATCACCCCCACCACTGCCCACCACTTACGCTGGTTGGTGCGGATGGGGTCCGACCACAGGGTCTGGTCCTCTACCAAGCCCGTGGACATATTGACCAGGACATACTTGAACCTGGAAGGAGACGGAGCCAGGGTGACTTTTATGCTTCCTGTGAGCCCCAGCCACAGGGAGGTGGTGGGGGGACGTAGGATGGCCTAGGGGTGGGAGATGGTAGCGGGGGTCCTTCCAGGAGATGGAAATGTAGATGCCTACTGAGTGGGCTCTGGGCAACAGGACAGTGCTGAGCTTGGCCAATAGGACCCCCTGGACCCTTCCCCGGATTAGCTGCCGCCTCCTGCATCCATGAAGCCTTCAGAATCAGAAGCCGCTCTTCTAGGCACTCCCTCTTAGAGCTCCCCTCCATTTCTTTCCTCCATGTAACACACGTGGTATAGTTGCTGAGCACTAATGCATCTGTCTTCCTTGCGTTTCTGCCTTCCGTTACTCCAAGCCTGCTCCTGGGCATCACAAAGAAAACTTAAAAAGAAAAAGGCTGAGGCTGGGCATGGTGGCTCACGCCTGTAATCCCAACAGTTTGGGAAGCTGAGGCGGGCAGATCACCTGAGGTCAGGAGTTCGAGACCAGCCTGGCCAACATGGCAAAACTCCATCTCTACTAAAAATACAAAAATTGGCCAGGCGCGGTGGCTGACGCCTGTAATCCCAGCACTTTGGGAGGCTGAGGCAGGCGGATCACGAGGTCAGGAGATCAAGACCATCCTGGCTGACAGGGTGACTCCCCGTCTCCACTAAAAATACAAAAACAAAAGTAGCTAGGCATGGTGGGGGCGCCTGTAGTCCCAGCTACTCGGGAGGCTCAGGCAGGAGAATGGCGTGAACCCAGGAGGTGGAGCTTGCAGTGAGCCGAGATGGCGCCACTGCACTCCAGCCTGGGCTACAGAGCAAGACTCCGTCTCAAAAAAAAATAAAAAATAAACAAAGAAAAAAGAAAAAAACTGAGGGTGGGTGCGGTGGCTCATGCCTGTAATCCCAACACTTTGAGGGGCCGAGGCCGGAGGATCCCTTGGAGACAGAGGGTGCGGTGAGCTGAGATTGCGTCACTACCCTCTAGCCTGGACACAGAACAAGACCCTGTCTCTAAAAAAAAAAAAAAGAAAAGAAAAAGAAAGAAAGAAAGAAAAAAACTGGAATAATATCCATCACAAACCCTGCTGCCCTTCTACAGGAGGTATATTTTAAGTGCAGAAACCCTGCAACAAGTATTACTAATCACAAAAGAAGATTGGGCAATGCAGTACAAAATAGCCACAGCCTACTTAAGGTCTCATACACAGTCAGTTTAAAATGATGGACGTTCTGATGACAAAGACATCTACGGCCTGTACCTTAACACGCAAATAAAAATTAAGATCCTTAAAATCTCATCCAGGCCAGGCACAGTGGCTCATGCCTGTAAGCCCAGCACTTTGGGAGGCTGAGGGGGGCGGATCACCTGAGGTTGGGAGTTCGAGACCATCCTGACCAACATGGAGAAACCCTGTCTCTACCAAAAATACAAAACTAGCCAGGCGTGGTGATGCGTGCCTGTAGTCCCAGCTACTCAGGAGGCTGAGGCAGGAGAATCACTTGAACCCGGGAGGCAGAGGTTGTGGTGAGCCGAGATTGCACCACTGCACTCCAGCCTGGGCAACAAGAGCGAAACTCCGTCTCAAAAAAAAAAAAGCAGAAGTTGAGGCTGTGGATGGCAAGGCTTTGGTAGGGTTTCTGTTCATGCTGGGCCCCAGCTTTCCACTGCGTGACCTTCCCTCTCTGGTGCAGTGTCCTTTCCTGTAAGACGAAGGGGTTTGGGTGGGTGACTTCCACACATGTCGATGGGCCAGGACCAGCTGCATAATTTGTGGGGCCCAGAGCAAAATGAAAAT
>NW_026659144.1:0-3678 GCF_009828535.3 Hylobates moloch | reverse complement strand
AGCCAGGCTCCGAGATGGCCCTCGGTGAGCCTCACCTTCTGGCATTCGTGCCCTTGGGTAGTTCCCTCTCATGTTGAATACAGCTGACCTGTGCAGCCAGTAGGGTGTTGCAGAAATGATGAAGTGACGTCCAAGATGAGGTCAGAAAAGATATGGCAGCTTTTCCCTCGCTCTCTTCCGATTGCAGCCGCCATGATCTGAGGATAATTAAGTAGACTGTGGAGGTGCCAGTGTGGAGAGGAACTGAGGCCTCTTGCCAGCAGCCAGTACCAACTCACCACTCATGTGAATGACGCATCTTGGAAGTGGATCTGCCAACCCTTATCAAACCTTCAGATGAATACAACCTCTACTTTTTTTTTTTTTTTAAGATGGAATCTAGCTTTCTTGCCCAGGCTGGAGTGCAGTAGTGTGATCTTGGTTCACTGCAACCTCTGCCTCCTGGGTTCAAGTGATTCTCCTGCCTCACCCTCCCCAGTAGCTGGGATTACAGGCACGCACCACCACGTCAAGCTAATTTTTGTATTTTTAGTACAGACGGGGTTTCACCACATTGGTCAGGGTGGTCTTGAAGGTGGATCACTACTAACCTCAAGTGATCCACCTGCCTAGGCCTCCCAAAGTGCTGGGATTACAGGCGTGAGCCACCACACCTGACCTCTACTGACACCTTGATTGCCACCTCCTGAGAGACCTGGAGCCAGAACCACCCAGCAAAGTCACTTTTAAACTCCTGACCCACAGCAACTGTGTGCAACAGAAGGAGGTTGCTGTTTCAAGCAATTAGATTTTGAAAGTAATTTGTTATGCAGCAAGAGATTACTGATAGAAGCCAGCACATGGTAGATGGCAGTCCAGTGAGTCAGACCCGGCACGTGCCTGGGGCTCAGAAAGCAGGACTCTGCTTCCATGAAAAGGAGCGACATTCCTTGATCAACAAATTCATTCAACAAATATTTCTTAAGCACAGATCATATATCAGGCACGATGCTGATGCTGAGGGCTGGGGACACAGATGAATAAACACAGGACCCTGTTTCTGGGGAACTTACAGGCTCCCCAAAGTGACTTGGTGATTGGTTGGATGTTGGAGTCGGGATGAGGGAGGTGTCCAGGACAAGCCCAGGTTTCTGGCTTGGGCACTTAGAAGGGTGGGTGGCGGTGTCATGGATTGAGAGGATTGAGATGGACAGGGACCGGGGGGTATCTCATAAGGAAATCTTGGAGCATGTTGATTTTGAGGTGCTTGTGAGAAACCCAGGTGACACTGTGCAGGCTGCTGTATATGTGAGCCTAATGCTCCTAAGAAGGTCTAGCCAGGGGTAGTTATACTCGGGAATTGCTGGGGTATCGATAACGGAATTAAAGCAACCAGAGGAGATGAGACTGCCCGGGAGAGAGGAGCATGGTGCAAAATGAGAGCAAGACCCAGCACTGAGCCCTGAGACACCAACGTCTCTTCCTTAAAATGTTTATTTTCACTTAATTTCAGACTTAGATAAAAGTGGCAAGATGATTACAAATGTTTCCCACATACTCCACCTAGGTTTCCCAAATGTTAATTATTTACCACATTTTAAATTCTTCTCTCTCTCTCTCTCTTTTTTTTTTTTAGATGGAGTCTCACTCTGTTTCCAGGCTGGAGTGCAGTGGTGCAATCTCAGCTCACTGCAACCTCTGCCTCCCAGGTTCAAGCGATTCTCCTGCCTCAGCCTCCCGAGTAGCTGGGACCACAGGCACGTGCCACCACGCCTGGCTAATTTTTTTGTATTTTTAGTAGAGACGGGGTTTCACTGTGTTAGCCAGGATGGTCTCTATCTCCTGACCTCGTGATTTGCCTGCCTCGGCCTCCCAAAGTGCTGGGATTACAAGCATGAGCCACCACGCCCGGCCATCTCTCTCTCTATTTTTCTGAACCATTTGAAAGTAAGTTGCAGACATAATGCTCCTTTATTCCTAGATATTTCAGTGAGATTTTCCTCTTTTTTGATTTTTTTTTTTTTAAATGAGACAGGGTCTCACTCTGCTGCCCAGGCTGGAGTGCAGTGGTGCCATCATAGCTCACCACACCATCAAACTTCTGGACTCAAGGGAGCTTCCTGCTTGAGTAGATGAGATTACAGGCACACACCACAGTGCCTGGCTATTTTTTTTTTTCTTTTTTGGTAGTGACAGGGTCCCACTGTGTTGCCCCCAGGCTGGTCTCGATCTCCTGGGCTCAAGCAGTGAATATTTCCTAGAACAGGACCTTCTCTTTCATAACCGGAGTGCAATGATCAAAACCGGGAAATTGACATTGGTACAATACTTTGAACTAAGCCGTAGACTTTTTTCTCCCCAGCTTTGCCAATTTTCCCAAAAATATCCTTTATAGCAAAAGAAAACCCCGGCTTTCTTCTGAGTGTCTGTTCATCTGGCATGGTTCTTCAATGTTTCATTGTCTTCCATGATGTTGCCATTTTTGACAAGTACAGGCCAGTTCTTTTAGGCGAATTTTGGTTCGAGTTTGTCTGTTTTCCTCATGATTAGATTCAGGTTCTGTATTGTGGCGGGAATGCCTGGGAAGTGATGCCATGCCCTTCTCACGCAGCCTATCAAAAGACATAAGTGGCTGGGCACGGTGGCTTACACCTGCAATCCCAGCGTTTTGGGAGGCCAAGGAGGGCAGATTACTTGAGGTCAGGAGTTTGAGACCAGCCTGGCCAACATGGTGAAACCCTGCCTCTCCTAAAAATACAAAAATTAGCTGGGCATGGTAGCAGGCTCCCATAATCCCAGCTATTCAGGAGGCTGAGGCAGGAGAATTGCTTGAACCCAGGAGGCAGAGATTGTAGTGAGCTGAGATCACGCCACTGCACTCTAGCCCGGGTGACAGAGCAAAAGACTCTGTCTCCCCCAAAAATCCCCCACACAAAAAACAAACAAAACCAAGAGGCACACATCTATTGTGCAATCACTGGGATGTTGACTCGTATCACTTGGTTGAGGTGATGCCTGCCAGGCCTCTCTTCTGTAAAGTTACTGCTTCCCCTTTGCAATGAATAAGCATATGCCAACATTGAAAGGTCAGATTGAGGAAGGAAGCCAGGAAGAAAGCCGGTGCAGGGGCAGCCGAGAGACAGGAGGAAAGCAGGAGGGCGTCCTGGAGCCAGCAGGAGGGGCAGCATGAGGGAGGCGGGGCTGGCATTTGGGGCCAGTGATGCCAAGAAGCTGTGCATTAGAGGATGAAGAATGTCCCTTGGAAGCAGCTGCCACCTGCAGGCGGCGGGCGTCGAGTTAAGCCTCTTTCGGGCGGAGCAGTGGGCCTGGAGCCAACTCAGGCTAAGTCAAGTGTGAGAGGGAGGTGAGAATGGAGATGGCTGGAAAACACCTCTGTGGGCTGAGCAGAGTCGGACAGGCAGTGACGGAGAAGCATGTGGGCTTGGGGGACAGTTTGAATAGATAGAAGGGACTTAGGATATCTAGAGTGTGAGAGGAGGGAGCCAGATGAGAGGCACAAGTCCAAGGAGAGGGGTGCAATCTACAGTGTCCCAGGCGGTAAGTGGGAGCCGATGACAAAAGACGCGGCGGTTCTGAGGCTGTGATGGGGGGTACTTGTCAGAGCCCAGCCTGATGGGGCAGGTGGATGGAGGGGCTGGAAGGATGGCCAGGCGAACAGAGGAGAGTGAGCCATGCAGG
>NW_026659143.1:3282-3678 GCF_009828535.3 Hylobates moloch | reverse complement strand
GATCTAGAACTAGAAATACCATTTGACCCAGCCATCCCATTACTGGGTATATACCCAAAGGACTATAAATCATGCTGCTATAAAGACACATGCACACGTATGTTTATTGCAGCACTATTCACAATAGCAAAGAGTTGGAACCAACCCAAATGTCCAACAACGATAGACTGGATTAAGAAAATGTGGCACATATACACCATGGAATACTATGCAGCCATAAAAAATGATGAGTTCATGTCCTTTGTAGGGACATGGATGAAACTGGAAAACATCATTCTCAGTAAACTATCGCAAGGACAAAAAAACCAAACACCACATGTTCTCACTCATAGGTGGGAATTGAACAGTAAGAACTCATAGACACAGGAAGGGGAACATCACACACTGGGGACTGTT
>NW_026659143.1:870-3182 GCF_009828535.3 Hylobates moloch | reverse complement strand
AAAAAAAAAAAAAAAAAAAAAAACCAAAAACTGGAAACAACCAATACATCCTTCACTAGGTGAGTGGCTTAACAGATTATGGAGTACTATGCAGCAATAAAAAGGAGTGAGATATGAAAAAAAAAAAAAAAAAAGAAGAGCTAACTATCCTAAATATATATGCACCCAACATAGCAGCACCCAGATTCATAAAGCAAGTCCTTAGAGATCTACAGAGACTTAGGCTCCCACAAAATAATAATGGGAGACTTTAATACCCCACTGTCAACACTAGACAGATCAATGAGACAGAAAGTTAACAAAGATATCCAGGAATTGAACTCAGCTCTGCACCAAGCAGACCTAATAGACATCTACAGGATTCTCCACCCCAAGTCAAAAGAATATACATTCTTCTAAACATCACAGTGCACTTATTCCAAAATTGACCACATAGTTGGAAGTAACGCACTCCTCAGCAAATGTAAAAGAACAGAAATTATAACAAACTATCTCTCAGACCACAGTGCAATCAAACCAGAACTCAGGATTAAGAAACTCACTCAAAACTGCCCAACTACATGGAAACTGAACAATCTGCTCCTGAATGACTACTGGGTACAAAACGAAATGAAGGAAGAAAAAAAGATGTTCTTTGAAACCAAGGAGATCAAAGAAACAACATACCAGAATCTCTGGGACACATTTAAAGCAGTGTGTAGGGGGAAATTTATAGCACTAAATGCCCACAAGAGAAAGCAGGAAAGATCTAAAATTCACACCCTAACATCACAATTAAAAGAACTAGAGAAGCAAGAGCAAACACATTCAAAAGCTAGCAGAAGGCAAGAAATAACTAAGATCAGAGCAGAACTGAAGGAGATAGAGAAACAAACAAACCTTCAAAAAAACAATGAATCCAGGAGCTGGTTTTTGAAAAGATCAACAAAGTTGATAGACCACTAGCAAGACTAATAAAGAATAAAAGAGAGAAGAATCAAATAAATGCAATAAAAAATGATAAAGGAGATATTACCACCGATCCTACAGAAATACAAACTACCATCAGAGAATACTATAAACACCTATACAAAAATAAACTAGAAAATCTAGAAGAAATGGATAAATTCCGCAACACATACACCCACCCAAGACTAAATCAGGAAGAAGTTGAATCTCTGAATAGACCAATAACAGACTCTGAAATTGAGGCAATAATTAATAGCTTATCAACCAAAAAAAGTCCAGGACCAGATGGATTCACAGCTGAGTTCTACCAGAGGTACTAGGAGGAGCTGGTACCATTCCTTCTGAAACTATTCTAATCAATAGAAAAAGAGAGAATCCTCCCTAACTCATTTTAAGAGGCCAACATCATCCTGATACCAAAGCCTGGCAGAGACAACAAAAAAAAGAGAATTTTAGACCAATATCCCTGATGAACGTCGATGCAAAAATCCTCAATAACATCCTGGCAAACCAAATCCAGCAGCACATCAAAAAGCTTATCCACTATGATCAAGTGGGCTTCATCTCTGGGATGCAAGGCTGGTTCAACATACACAAATCAATAAATGTAATCCGGCATATAAACAGAACCAAAGACAAAAACCACAGGATTATCTCAATAGATGCACAAAAGGCCTTTGACAAAATTCAACAGCCCTTCATGCTAAAAACTCTCAATAAATTAGGTATTGATGGGACATATCTCAAAATAATAAGAGCTATTTGTGACAAGCCCATAGCCAATATCATACTGAATGGGCAAAAACTGGAAGCATTCCCTTTGAAAACTGGCACAAGAGAGGGATGCCCTCTCTCACCATTCCTATTCAACATAGTGTTGGAAGTTCTGGCCAGGGCAATCAGGCAGGATAAAGAAATAAAGGGTATTCAATTAGGAGAAGAGGAAGTCAAACTGTCCCTTTGCAGATGACATGATTGTATATTTAGAAAACCCCATCATCTCAGCGCAAAATCTCCTTAAGCTGATAAGCAACTTCAGCAAAGTCTCAGGATACAAAATCAATGTACAAAAATCACAAGTGTTCTTGTACACCAATAACAGACAAACAGAGAGCCAAATCATGAGTGAACTCCCATTCACAATTGCTTCAAAGAGAATAAAATACCTAGGAATCCAACTTACAAGAGATATGAAGGACCTCTTCAAGGAGAACTACAAACCACTGCTCAATGAAATCAAAGAGGATACAAACAAATTGAAGAACCTTCCATGCTCATCAATAAGAAGAATCAATATCGTGAAGATGGCCAAACTGTCCAAGGTAATTCATAGATTCAATGCCATCCCCATCAAGCTACCAATG
>NW_026659143.1:0-770 GCF_009828535.3 Hylobates moloch | reverse complement strand
AAACTATACTACAAGGCTACAGTAACCAAAACAGCATGATACTGGTACCAAAACAGAGATATAGACCAATGGAACAGAACAGAGCCCTCAGAAATGATGCCGCATATCTACAACCACCTGATCTTTGACAAACCTGACAAAAACAAGATATGGGGAAAGGATTCCCTATTTAACAAATGGTGCTGGGAAAACTGGCTAGCCATATGTAGAAAGCTGCAACTGGATCCCTTCCTTACACCTTATACAAAAATTAATTCAAGATAGATTAAAGACTTAAATGTTAGACCTAAAACCATAAAAACCCAGAAGAAAACCTAGGCAATACCATTCAGGACATAGGCATGTGCAAGGACTTCATGTCTAAAACACCAAAAGCAATGGCAACCAAAGCCAAAATTGACAAATTAAACTAAAGAGCTTCTGCACAGCAAAAGAAACTACCATCAGAGTGAACAGGCAACCTACAGAATGGGAGAAAGTTTTTGCAATCTACTCATCTGACAAAGGGCTAATATCCAGAATCTACAATGAACTCAAACAAATTTACAAGAAAAAAACAAACAACTCCATCAACAAATGGGTGAAGGATATGAACAGATACTTCTCAAAAGAAGACATTTATGCAGCCAACAGACACATGAAAAAATGCTCATCATCACTCGCCATCAGAGAAATGCAAATCAAAACCACAGCAAGATATCATTTCACACCAGTTAGAATGGCGATCATTAAAAAGTCAGGAAACAAGTGCTGGAGAGGATGTGGAGAAA
>NW_026659142.1:0-3679 GCF_009828535.3 Hylobates moloch | reverse complement strand
AGCCAGGCTCCGAGATGGCCCTCGGTGAGCCTCACCTTCTGGCATTCGTGCCCTTGGGTAGTTCCCTCTCATGTTGAATACAGCTGACCTGTGCAGCCAGTAGGGTGTTGCAGAAATGATGAAGTGACGTCCAAGATGAGGTCAGAAAAGATATGGCAGCTTTTCCCTCGCTCTCTTCCGATTGCAGCCGCCATGATCTGAGGATAATTAAGTAGACTGTGGAGGTGCCAGTGTGGAGAGGAACTGAGGCCTCTTGCCAGCAGCCAGTACCAACTCACCACTCATGTGAATGACGCATCTTGGAAGTGGATCTGCCAACCCTTATCAAACCTTCAGATGAATACAACCTCTACTTTTTTTTTTTTTTTAAGATGGAATCTAGCTTTCTTGCCCAGGCTGGAGTGCAGTAGTGTGATCTTGGTTCACTGCAACCTCTGCCTCCTGGGTTCAAGTGATTCTCCTGCCTCACCCTCCCCAGTAGCTGGGATTACAGGCACGCACCACCACGTCAAGCTAATTTTTGTATTTTTAGTACAGACGGGGTTTCACCACATTGGTCAGGGTGGTCTTGAAGGTGGATCACTACTAACCTCAAGTGATCCACCTGCCTAGGCCTCCCAAAGTGCTGGGATTACAGGCGTGAGCCACCACACCTGACCTCTACTGACACCTTGATTGCCACCTCCTGAGAGACCTGGAGCCAGAACCACCCAGCAAAGTCACTTTTAAACTCCTGACCCACAGCAACTGTGTGCAACAGAAGGAGGTTGCTGTTTCAAGCAATTAGATTTTGAAAGTAATTTGTTATGCAGCAAGAGATTACTGATAGAAGCCAGCACATGGTAGATGGCAGTCCAGTGAGTCAGACCCGGCACGTGCCTGGGGCTCAGAAAGCAGGACTCTGCTTCCATGAAAAGGAGCGACATTCCTTGATCAACAAATTCATTCAACAAATATTTCTTAAGCACAGATCATATATCAGGCACGATGCTGATGCTGAGGGCTGGGGACACAGATGAATAAACACAGGACCCTGTTTCTGGGGAACTTACAGGCTCCCCAAAGTGACTTGGTGATTGGTTGGATGTTGGAGTCGGGATGAGGGAGGTGTCCAGGACAAGCCCAGGTTTCTGGCTTGGGCACTTAGAAGGGTGGGTGGCGGTGTCATGGATTGAGAGGATTGAGATGGACAGGGACCGGGGGGTATCTCATAAGGAAATCTTGGAGCATGTTGATTTTGAGGTGCTTGTGAGAAACCCAGGTGACACTGTGCAGGCTGCTGTATATGTGAGCCTAATGCTCCTAAGAAGGTCTAGCCAGGGGTAGTTATACTCGGGAATTGCTGGGGTATCGATAACGGAATTAAAGCAACCAGAGGAGATGAGACTGCCCGGGAGAGAGGAGCATGGTGCAAAATGAGAGCAAGACCCAGCACTGAGCCCTGAGACACCAACGTCTCTTCCTTAAAATGTTTATTTTCACTTAATTTCAGACTTAGATAAAAGTGGCAAGATGATTACAAATGTTTCCCACATACTCCACCTAGGTTTCCCAAATGTTAATTATTTACCACATTTTAAATTCTTCTCTCTCTCTCTCTCTTTTTTTTTTTTTAGATGGAGTCTCACTCTGTTTCCAGGCTGGAGTGCAGTGGTGCAATCTCAGCTCACTGCAACCTCTGCCTCCCAGGTTCAAGCGATTCTCCTGCCTCAGCCTCCCGAGTAGCTGGGACCACAGGCACGTGCCACCACGCCTGGCTAATTTTTTTGTATTTTTAGTAGAGACGGGGTTTCACTGTGTTAGCCAGGATGGTCTCTATCTCCTGACCTCGTGATTTGCCTGCCTCGGCCTCCCAAAGTGCTGGGATTACAAGCATGAGCCACCACGCCCGGCCATCTCTCTCTCTATTTTTCTGAACCATTTGAAAGTAAGTTGCAGACATAATGCTCCTTTATTCTTAGATATTTCAGTGAGATTTTCCTCTTTTTTGATTTTTTTTTTTTTAAATGAGACAGGGTCTCACTCTGCTGCCCAGGCTGGAGTGCAGTGGTGCCATCATAGCTCACCACACCATCAAACTTCTGGACTCAAGGGAGCTTCCTGCTTGAGTAGATGAGATTACAGGCACACACCACAGTGCCTGGCTATTTTTTTTTTTCTTTTTTGGTAGTGACAGGGTCCCACTGTGTTGCCCCCAGGCTGGTCTCGATCTCCTGGGCTCAAGCAGTGAATATTTCCTAGAACAGGACCTTCTCTTTCATAACCGGAGTGCAATGATCAAAACCGGGAAATTGACATTGGTACAATACTTTGAACTAAGCCGTAGACTTTTTTCTCCCCAGCTTTGCCAATTTTCCCAAAAATATCCTTTATAGCAAAAGAAAACCCCGGCTTTCTTCTGAGTGTCTGTTCATCTGGCATGGTTCTTCAATGTTTCATTGTCTTCCATGATGTTGCCATTTTTGACAAGTACAGGCCAGTTCTTTTAGGCGAATTTTGGTTCGAGTTTGTCTGTTTTCCTCATGATTAGATTCAGGTTCTGTATTGTGGCGGGAATGCCTGGGAAGTGATGCCATGCCCTTCTCACGCAGCCTATCAAAAGACATAAGTGGCTGGGCACGGTGGCTTACACCTGCAATCCCAGCGTTTTGGGAGGCCAAGGAGGGCAGATTACTTGAGGTCAGGAGTTTGAGACCAGCCTGGCCAACATGGTGAAACCCTGCCTCTCCTAAAAATACAAAAATTAGCTGGGCATGGTAGCAGGCTCCCATAATCCCAGCTATTCAGGAGGCTGAGGCAGGAGAATTGCTTGAACCCAGGAGGCAGAGATTGTAGTGAGCTGAGATCACGCCACTGCACTCTAGCCCGGGTGACAGAGCAAAAGACTCTGTCTCCCCCAAAAATCCCCCACACAAAAAACAAACAAAACCAAGAGGCACACATCTATTGTGCAATCACTGGGATGTTGACTCGTATCACTTGGTTGAGGTGATGCCTGCCAGGCCTCTCTTCTGTAAAGTTACTGCTTCCCCTTTGCAATGAATAAGCATATGCCAACATTGAAAGGTCAGATTGAGGAAGGAAGCCAGGAAGAAAGCCGGTGCAGGGGCAGCCGAGAGACAGGAGGAAAGCAGGAGGGCGTCCTGGAGCCAGCAGGAGGGGCAGCATGAGGGAGGCGGGGCTGGCATTTGGGGCCAGTGATGCCAAGAAGCTGTGCATTAGAGGATGAAGAATGTCCCTTGGAAGCAGCTGCCACCTGCAGGCGGCGGGCGTCGAGTTAAGCCTCTTTCGGGCGGAGCAGTGGGCCTGGAGCCAACTCAGGCTAAGTCAAGTGTGAGAGGGAGGTGAGAATGGAGATGGCTGGAAAACACCTCTGTGGGCTGAGCAGAGTCGGACAGGCAGTGACGGAGAAGCATGTGGGCTTGGGGGACAGTTTGAATAGATAGAAGGGACTTAGGATATCTAGAGTGTGAGAGGAGGGAGCCAGATGAGAGGCACAAGTCCAAGGAGAGGGGTGCAATCTACAGTGTCCCAGGCGGTAAGTGGGAGCCGATGACAAAAGACGCGGCGGTTCTGAGGCTGTGATGGGGGGTACTTGTCAGAGCCCAGCCTGATGGGGCAGGTGGATGGAGGGGCTGGAAGGATGGCCAGGCGAACAGAGGAGAGTGAGCCATGCAGG
>NW_026659141.1:0-3679 GCF_009828535.3 Hylobates moloch | reverse complement strand
GAGCACTAAGGGGCCTATAGTGGAAAAAGGAATATCTTCAAATAAAAAGTACACAGAAGCATTTTGTGAAACATCTTTCTGTTCTGTGCATTCAACTAACAGCGTTGAAGCTTACTTTTGATAGAGCAGATGTGAAACACTCTTTCTGTAGAAACTGCAAGGGGACATTCGGAGCGCTAAGGGGCCTATAGCGGAAAAAGGAATATCTTCAAATAAAAACTACACAGAAGCATTCTGTGAAACTTCTTTCAGTTCTGTGCATTCAACTAAGAGAGTTGAAGCATACTGTTGATAGAGCAGTTCTGAAACGCTCTTTCTGTAGAAACTGCAAGTAGACATTCTGAACGCTAAGGGGCTTACAGTGGAAAAAGGAATATCTTCAAATAAAAACTTCTGAAACACTCTTTCTGTAAGAAACTGCAGGGGGACATTCGGAGCAATATGGGGCGTATAGTGGAAAAGGTATATCTTCCAATAAAAACTACACAGAAGCATTCTGTGAAACTTCTTTCTGTTCTGTGCATTGAACTAAGAGAGTTGAAGCATACTATTGATAGAGTAGTTCTGAAACGCTCTTTCTGTAGAAACTGCAAGTAGACATTCTGAGCGCTATGGGGCTTACAGTGGAAAAAGGAATATCTTCAAATAAAAACTACACGGAAGCATTCTGTGTAACTTCTTTCTGTTCTGTGCATTCAACTAACGGAGTTGGAGCTTACTTTTGATTGAGCAGTTCTGAAACACTGTTCCTGTAGAAACTGCATGGGGATATTCGGAGCACTAAGGGGCCTAGAGTGGAAAAAGGAATATCTTCAAATAAAAACTAGACAGAAGCCTTCTGTGAAACTTCTTTCTGTTCTGTGCATTCAACTAACAGATTTGAAGCTTACTTTTGATAGAGCAGTACTGAAACACTCTTTATGTAGAAACTGCAAGGGGACATATGGAGCACTAAGGGGCCTATTGTGGAAAAGGAATATCTTCAAATAAAAACTACACAGAGGCATTCTGTGAAACTTCTTTCAGTTCTGTGCATTCAACTAGCAGAGTTGAAGCTTACTTTTGATAGAGCAGTTCTGAAACACTCTTTCTGTAGAAACTACAAGTGGACATTCTGAGCGCTAAGGGTATTATAGTGGAAAAAGGAATATCTTCAAACGAAAACTACACAGAAGAATTCTGTGCAACTTCTCTCTGTTCTCTGCATTCAACTAACAGAGTTGAAGCTTAGTTTTGATTGAGCAGTTCTGAAACACTCTTTCTGTAGAAACTGGAAGGGGATATTTTGAGCAATAGGGGGCATTCAGTGGAAAAAGGAATATCTTCAAATAAAAACTACACAGAAGCATTCTGTGAAACTTCTTACTGTTGTGTGCATTCAACTAACAGAGTTGAAGCTTAGTTTTGATTGAG
This sequence comes from Hylobates moloch, assembly GCF_009828535.3. Taxonomy (NCBI): domain Eukaryota; kingdom Metazoa; phylum Chordata; class Mammalia; order Primates; family Hylobatidae; genus Hylobates; species Hylobates moloch. Next base: position 2,266 of record NW_026659141.1, on the reverse strand, counting down.
CAGTTCTGAAACAGTGTTTCTGTAGAAACTGCAAGGGGACATTCCGAGAACTAAGGGGCCTATAGTGGAAAAAGGTATAACCTCAAATAAAAACTACACAGAAGCATTCTGTGAAACTTCTTTCTGTTCTGTGCATTCAACTAAGAGAGTTAAGCTTAGTTTTGATTGAGCAGTTCTGAAACACTGTTTCTGTAGAAACTGCAAGGGGACATTCGGAGAACTAAGGGGCCTATAGTGGAAAAAGGAATATCTTCAAATAAATACTACACAGAAGCATTCTGTGAAACTTCTTTCTGTTTTGTGCATTCAACTAAGAGAGTTGAAGCTTACTTTTGATAGAGCAGTTCTGAAACACTCTTTCTGTAGAATCTGCAAGTAGACATTCTGAGCGCTAAGGGGCTTATAGTGGAAAAAGCAATATCTTCAAATAAAAACTACACAGAAGCATTTTGTGAAACTTCTTTCTGTTCTGTGCATTCAACTAACGGAGTTGAAGCTTACTTTTGATTGAGTAGTTCTGAAACACTGTTTCTGTAGAAACTGCATGGGGACATTCGGAGCACTAAGGGGCCTATAGTGGAAAAAGGACTATCTTCAAATAAAAACTACACAGAAACATTCTGTGAAACATCTTTCTGTTCTGTGCATTCAACTAACAGATTTGAAGCTTACTTTTGATAGAGTAGTTGTGAAACACTCTTTCTGTAGAAACTGCAAGGGGACATTCGGAGCGCTAAAGGGCCAATAGTGGAAAAAGGAATATCTTCGAATAAAAACTACACAGAAGCATTCTGTCAACCTTCTTTCTGTTCTGTTCATTCAACTAGCAGAGTTGAAGCTTACTTTTGATAGAGCAGTTCTTAAACACTCTTTCTGTAGAAACTGGAAGAGGATATTTTGAGCACTAGGGGGCTTTTAGTGGAAAGAGGGATATCTTCAAATAAAAAGTACACAGAAGCATTCTGTGAAACTTCTTACCGTTCTGTGCATTCAACTAACAGAGTTGAAGCTTAGTTTTGATTGAGCAGTTCTGAAACACTGTTTCTGTAGAAACTGCAAGGGGACATACGGAGAGCTAAGGGGCCTATAGTGGAAAAAGGAATATCTTCAAATAAAAACTACACAGAATCATTCTGTGAAACTTCTTTCTGTTCTGTGCATTCAACTAAGAGAGTTGAATCTTACTTTTCATAGAGTAGTTCTGAAACACTCTTTATGTAGTAACTTCAAGTAGACACTCTGAGCGCCAATTGGCTTATAGTGGAAAAATTAATATCTTCAAATAAAAACTACACAGAAGCATTCTGTGAAACTTCTTTCTGTTCTGTGCATTCAACTAGCAGAGTTGAAGCTTACTTTTGATAGAGAAGTTCTGAAACACTCTTTCTGTAGAAACTGCAAGTGGACGTTATGAGCGCTATGGGTATTACAGTGGGAAAAGGAATATCTTCAAACGAAAACTACACAGAAGCATTCCGTGCAACTTCTTTCTGTTCTCTGCATTCAACTAACAGAGTTGAAGCATAGTTTTGATTTAGCAGTTCTGAAACACTCTTTCTGTAGAAACTGGAAGGGGATATTTTGAGCACTAGGGGGCATTTAGTGGAAAAAGGAATATCTTCAAATAAAAACTACACAGAAGCATTCTGTGAAACTTCTTACTGTTGTGTGCATTCAAATAACAGAGTTGAAGCTTAGTTTTTATTCAGCAGTTCTGAAACACTGTTTCTGTAGAAACTGCAAGGGAACATTCGGAGAACTAAGGGGCCTATAGTGGAAAAACGAATATCTTCGACTAAAAACTACACAGAAGCATTCTGTGAAACTTCTTTCTGCTCTGTTCATTCAACTAGCAGAGTTGAAGCTTACTTTTGATAGAGCAGTTCTGAAACACTCTTTCTGTAGAAACTGCAAGTGGACATTCTGAGCGCTAACGGTATTATAGTGGAAAAAGGAATATCTTCAAAGAAAAACTACACAGAAGCATTCTGTGCAACTTCTTTCTGTTCTGTGCATTCAACTAACAGAGTTGAATATTAGTTTTGATTGAGCAGTTCTGAAACTCTCTTTCTGTAGAAACTGGAAGAGGATATTTTGAGCGCTAAGGGGCTTATAGTGGAAAAAGGTATATCTTCAAATAAAAACTACACAGAAGCATTTTGTGAAACTTCTTACTGCTCTGTGCATTCAACTAACGGAGTTGAAGCTTACTTTTGATTGAACAGTTCTGAAACACGGTTTCTGTAGAAACCGCCTGGGGACATTC
>NW_026659140.1:0-3679 GCF_009828535.3 Hylobates moloch | reverse complement strand
TAGCCATTGTAAACCATTTTATTAAAACATTAATCCTGCTGTTCCTGCAATTCCTAAAACAAACAAAATAATTAACCTGAAAAAAATTTTTAACATTGTCAGGAAAACTATTTGAAATAAGTCATAAAATTACGAGGTATTTTCTTGTCCTTGTTTAAAAAATCTTCCTAGAGAAAATGGCAAGTAGCTCTGGCATCTAAAATTAAGGATAAAACCAAACTAAAATAGTCTAGAGAAGGACAAATACAATGAAAGAAATGAGAAAATAAGAAAGAAAGTGGTCAATACAAAACATACTGAGTCAGGAGATATATTTGAGCTCTGCTTTGTCACTAATTCAAGCTCTCTCTGTTTTTCTTTTTTTTTTTTTTTTTGAGACAGGGTCTTTCTCTGCCACCCAGACTGGAGTGCAGTGGTGAGATCTCGGCTCACTGCAGTCTTGACCTCTCTGGCTTAAGAGGGCAATCCTCCCACCTCAGTGTCCCGAGTAGCTAGGACCACAGGCATGTGCCACCATGCCTGGCAAAAATTTTTACATTTTTTGTAGAGACAGGGTCTCCCTATATTCCCCAGGCCCCTCAAGTGTTCCTCCCACCTCAGCTTCCCAATATACTGAGGATACAGGCTTGAGCCACCACGCCCAGCCTGTTTTTCTTATCTATAAAATTAGGGTGGTTTCTGTGTTGGCTACCTCACAGGTTTTGTGAGAATTAAATGAGATAATACATACAGTATACACAAACTGTTAATCAGAAATGATTGTAAATAGAAATTGAGAAGAATAATGTCAAAGCCTAAAATAAGGAACAGGCCCAGCACCATGGCTCATGCCTATAATTCCAGCACATTGGGAGGCCAAGGTGGGAGCATCATTTGAGGCCAGCCAGCCTGAGAAACACAGCGAGACCCCATCTCTATCTATTGATTGATTGATTGATTGATTGATTGAGACAGGGTTTCACTGTCACCCAGGCTGGAGTACAGTGGCATGATCTCGGCTCACTGCAGCCTCTGCCTTCCAGGCTCAGGTGATCCTCCCACCCCAGCCTCCCTAGTAGCTGGGACTACAGGTGCACACCATCATGCCCGGCTAATTGTTTTGGTATTATTAGAGAGGATTTTGCCATGTTGCCCAGGCTGGTCTCAAACTCCTGGGCTCAAGCGATCTACCTGCCTTGGCCTCCCAAGGTGCTGGGATTACAGGTATGAGCCACCTTGCCTGGCCAACATTTTTTTTAATAAAATAAAATAAGGATATGCCTAGGACAACATAGATTCATGATATCCAAGAATCGTAGAAATAAGGAACGCACTCTAAGCTTGAAAACAGTGGAAAAAAAATTTTTTTGAGGCAGAGTCTCACTCTTGCCCAGGCTGGAGTGTGGTGGCGTGATCTCAGCTCACTGCAACCTCTGCCTCCTGGGCTCAAAAAATCCTCCCACCTCAGCCTCCTGAGTAGCTGAAACTGCAGGCATGCCCCATGCACTCACCTAATTTTTTGTAGGGATGGGCTTTCACCATGTTGCCCAGGCTGGTCTCAAACTCTGGACTCAAGCAATCAGCCTGCTTCAACCTCCCAAAGTCCTGGGATTACAGGTGTGAGCCACTGTGCCCAGCAGAAATTTTTAAGTAGAAGAAAGTGCTACAGAACATCAAGTAGCAAATTCATGAAACTCATTAAAGGCAAAAGAAAAATATTTTCCAAGTAGGATCTAAATAAATGAGATGGTAATCCATAATAAATATGGGTGATTGGGATTTTCCATTTCCAGGTTCATGAGGTTGCCATTTTAGAGGATGCCATTGGGCTATTGACAGAGACAGACTGCAGATGGAATAGGCCGTTGGCATGAAGCAGCCAAAATACCATTTCACCATTTCCTCATACTCTTTTTTCCTTTTTTTTTTTTTTTTTTTTTTTTTTTTTGTGAGACGGAGTCCCGCTCTGTCACCCAGGCTGGAGTGCAGTGGTGCAATCTCAGCTCACTGGCTAATTTTTTGTATTTTTAGTAGAGACGGGGTTTCACAGTGTTGGCCAGGATGGTCTCGATCTCCTGACCTTGTGATCCGCCTGCCTCGGCCTCCCAAAGTGCTGGGATTACAGATGTGAGCCACTGCGCCTGGCCTGGAAGTGGGAAGACTGCTTGAGCCCAGGAGTTTGAGACCAGTCTAGATAACAAGGCAAACTCCGTCTCTACAAAAAATATAAAAATTAGCCAGGCATGTGGTGCGCACCTGTAGTTCCAGCCACTTGGGAGGCTTATGTGGGAGGGAGAATTGCTTGAGCCCCAGAGGTCAAGGCTGCAGTGAGCCAAGACTGTGCTACTGCACTCCAGCCTGGGCGACAAAGTGAGACCAGGCCAGGCACGGTGGCTCTGCCTACCTTACCATCCTCTCAGATCACTCAAATAATTTATACTCAGAAAGCAACATATCATGGGTGATTTACCAAGCATCTTATTTGTTTACATGCACCTTTGTATATATTATTCTAGAAAAACTGGTAAACTAATCCCATCCACCCACTGGACACCCCCCCCTTTATTTCCTATGCATGTTCTGATGGTTTTTACTAATATTTGAAAAGTCAGTGCGGTAGCTCACGCCTATAATCCCAGCGCTTTGGGAGGCTGAGGTGGGAGAATCACTTGAGGCCAGGTTCAAGATATTTTTTAAATTAGAAAAAAAAAAAAATTGGCTAGGCACAATGGCTCATGCCTGTAATCCTAGCACTTTGGAAGCCAACATGGATGGATCACCTGAGGTCAGGAGCTCAAGACCAGCCTGGCCAACATGGTGAAACCCCGTCTCTACATTTACAAAAAAAATTAGCCAGGCATGATGGCCGCTGCCTGTAATCCCTGCCACTAGGGAGGCTGGGGCATGAGAATTGCTTCAACCCGGGAAGCGGAGGTTGCAGTGAGCCAAGATCACGCCATTGCACTCTAGCCTGGGTGACAGAGTGAGACTCCACCTCAAAAAAAAAAAAAAGGAAAGAAAATTTTAATAAAAATAATTACCCAAACTATCAATTGACTTTTAATATTTTCAAGGCAACTTTAAGAAATATTCCAGCTTTAGGCCAGGTGCAGTGGCTCATGACTGCAATCCCAGCACTTTGGGAGGCTGAGGCAGGTGGATCATTTGAGGTCAGGAGTTCAAGACCAGTCTGACCAACATAGTGAAACCCCATCTCTACTAAAAATACAAAACTTAGCTGGGCGTGGTGGCACGTGCCTGTAATCCCAGCTACTCAGGAGGCTGAGGCAGGAGAATTGCTTGAGCCGAGATCGTGCCATTGCATTCCAGCGTGGGTGACAGAGCGAGACTCTGTTTCAAAAAAAAAAAAGAATGTTCCAGGTTTAATACTGCAATATGTATTTAGTATCCATCACTACATGTACATTATATACTTCATACTACTACTGATATTCAGACTTAATGAATACATTTATTTTAAGATCCTCAAGGGGGCTGGGCACATTGTGGCTCATGCCTGTAACCCTACCACTTTGGGAGGCTGAGCTAGAGGATTGCTGAGGCCAGGAATTCAAGATCAGCCTAGGCAACATAGCAAGACCCCATCTCTACAAAAAATGCTTTTAAAAAGTAGCCAAGTATGATGACATCCACCTGTAGTCCCAGCTACTCAGGAGGCTGAGGTGGGAAGATTGCCTGA
>NW_026659139.1:0-3680 GCF_009828535.3 Hylobates moloch | reverse complement strand
AGGCCAGGAAGCTGTTCCCACACAGACCAACCCCAAACCGGACCGCCTGGCACTCAGGTCGCTGCCATTTCCTTCTCCATTCAATTCCAGTGCCTCTGTCCTCCCTCCTCCCTCCTTCGGGGGAACAGTCTGTGCAGCCCCTCCCTGCAGCCCATAACATGGAGAGACCCGACTCCCCTCCAGCCCTTTCTACACCACTGCTCTTGCCGCCCATCCAGACAACCCTGGGGTCCCATCCCTGCAGCCCACAGCCTGGGCTCCACCCAGACCCCTGTCCCTCCCTCCAGACACCCCTCCCAGGCCAACCCTGCACTTGCAGGCCCTCCCCTCTTCTGCTGCCAGAGCCTCAGTTTCTCCCGCCTGTGCCCACACCCTGCCCCAACCTGCGGACAACTCAAGCTCTTCCTCTCCTGGGGCCTCTGAGCCATGGCATTGACCCTGCACTCCCACCCACACACTGCCCATGCCCTCACCTTCCTCCTGGCCACTCCGGCCCAGCTCCCCTCTCAGACCCGGCCCTGGTATTTCCCGGACAAAGGCTCACCCAAGTCTTCCCCATGCAGGCCCTTCCCCTCACTGCCCAGTTACATGGCAGCCTCCTGTGCACAGAAGCAGGGAGCTCAGCCCTTCCACAGGCAGAAGGCACTGAAAGAAATCGGCCTCCAGCGCCTTGACGCACGTCTGCCTGTGTCTCTCACTGCCCACACCTGCAGGGAGGCTCAGCACTCCCTTTAAAGACAAGGGATCCAGGCAGCAACATCACGGGAGAATGCAGGGCTCCCAGACATCCCAGCCCTCTTGCAGGCCTCTCCTGGGAAGAGACCTGCAGCCACCACCAAACAGCCACAGAAGCTGCTGGATAGTAACTGAGTCAATGACCGACCTGGAGGCAGGGGAGCAGTGAGCCGGAACCCAGACCATAGGGACAGAGACCAGCCGCTGACATCCCGAGCCCCTCACTGGCGGCCCCACAACACCCCATGGAAATAGTACAGACCCACAGCCCCACCTGGAACAGGGCAGAGACTGCTGAGCCCCCAGCCCCAGCCCCAAGCAACACCAGGCAACAGCATCAGAGGGGGCTCCCGAGAAAGAGAGGAAGGGAGGTCTCCTTCACCAGCAAGTGCTTCCCTTGACCAAAAACAGGGTCCATGCAACTTCCCCAGGACAAAGGAGGAGCCCTCTGTACAGCACTGGGCTTAGAGTCCTCTCCAAGAAACCCTGAGATTCACACAAAAACCCCCTGGAATGCACAGTCACAGCAGGAGAACCGGCCAGAGCCAGCAAGAGAGGACTCAGTGACACCCGCAGGGACAGGAGGATTTTGTGGGGGCTCGTGTCACTGTGAGGATATTGTAGTGGTAGTACCTGCTATCTAGCCGCGGCTGAATACTTCGATGTCTGGGGCCAGGGCACCCGGGTCACCGTCTCCTCAGGTGAGTCTGCTGTCTGGGGATAGTGGGGTGCCAGGTGTACTGGGCCAGACAAGGGCTTTGGCCTCAGACTTGGGGACAGGTGCTCAGCAAAGGAGGTCGGCAGGAGGGCGGAGGGTGTGTTTTTGTATGGGAGAAGCAGGAGGGCAGAGGCTGTGCTACTGGTACTTCGATCTCTGGGGCCCTGGCACCCCGGTCACCGTCTCCTCAGGTAAGTCCCCTGCAGCCCCTCCCAGTCTTCTCTGTCCAGGCACCAGGCCAGGTCTCTGGGCCTGAGGCCACACCAGCTGCCATCCCTGGGGTCTCTGCCATGGGCTGCACGCCAGAGCCCTGCTGTCACTTAGCCCTGGGGCCAGCTGGAGCCCCCAAGGACAGGCGGGGACCCCGCTGGGCTTCACCCCATCAGGGACCCTCCAGAGGTGGCAAGCACGCCGAGGGCAGGGACGGGAAGAAGTTGTGGGCAGAGCCGGGGCCGGGGCTGGGCGCTGGCTGTTCATGTGCCGGGGACCAGGCCCGCACTTTAGTGTGGCTACAAGTACTTGGAGCACTGGGTCCAGGGCAGCCTGGCCACCGTCTCCCTGGGAACTTCACCCCTCCCTGCCTGGGTCTCAGCCCGGGGGTCTGTGTGGCTGGGGACAGGGACGCCGGCTGCCTCTGCTCTGTGCTTGGGCCATGTGACCCATTCGAGTGTCCTGCACGGGCACGGGTTTGTGTCTGGGCGGGAACAGGGACTGTGTCCCTGTGTGATGCTTTTGATATCTGGGGCCGAGGAATCGTGGTCACCGTCTCTTCAGGTAAGATGGCTTGCTTTCTGCCTCCTTTCCCTGGGCCCGGTGTCCTCTGTCCTGGAGCTGGGAGATAATGTCCAGGGGCTCCTTGGTCTGCGCTGGGCCATGTGGGGCCCCCGGGGCTCCTTCTGGGGCTGTTTGGGGCCACGTTCAGCAGAAGGCCTTTCTTTGGGAATTGGGACTCTGCTCCTGGGGCAAAGGGTGGGCAGAGTCGTGCTTGTGCTGGGGACAGAATGACCTTGGGACACGGGGCTGGCTGGGACAGTCGGAGAGTCAGGTTTTTGTGCACCCCTTAACGGGGCCTCCCACAGTGTGACTACTTTGAGCACTGGGGCCAGGGAACCCTGGTCACCGTCTCCTCAGGTGAGTCCTCACAACCTCTCTCCTGCTTTAACTCTGAAGGGTTTTGCTGCATTTTTGGGGGAAATAAGTGTGCCTGGGTCTCCTGCCAAGAAAGCCCCGGAGCAGCCTGGGGGGCTCAGGAGGACACCCGGAGGCAACAGTGGCCACACAGACACGGGGCAGGGGCTCCAGACGCTCCCTCCTCCTGAGCCCAGCAGCACTGGCCTCTCTGTGGTCAGGGCCACCCTGGGCCTCTGGGGTCCCATGCCCAACAACCCCCGGGCTCAGTCTGAGAGGGTCCCAGGGACTTAGCGGGGTGCCAGTTCTCGCCTGGGGTCCTGGCATTGTTGTCACAATGTGACAACCGGTTCGACTCCTGGGGCCAGGGAGCCCTGGTCACCGTCTCCTCAGGTGAGTCCTCACCACCCCCTCTCTGAGTGCACTTACGGAGACTCGGCTTGCCGGGGCCTCAGGGTCAGAGTCCGGGAGGCATTTTGGAGGTCAGGAAGGAGAGCCAGGGACAGCGACCCTCCGAATGGGAACCCAGCCTGTCCTCCCCAAGTCCGGCCACAGATGTCGGCAGCTGGGGGGCTCCTTTGGCTGGTCTGGGGTGGCCACTGTCCGCTTCACCTGGAGCATTCTCAGGGGCTGTCGTGATGATTGTGTGGCGGGACTCTGTCCCGCTCCAAGGCACCCGCTCTCTGGGACGGGTGCCCCCGGGGTTTTGGGACTCCTGGGGGTGACTTAGCAGCCGTCTGCTTGCAGTTGGACTTCCCAGGCCGACAGTGGTCTGGCTTCTGAGGGGTCAGGCCAGAATGTGGGGTACGTGGGAGGCCAGCAGAGGGTTCCACGAGAAGGGCAGGACAGGGCCACGGACAGTCAGCTTCCACGTGACGCCTGGAGACAGAAGGTCTCCGGGTGGCTGGGTTTTTGTGGGGCGAGGATGGACATTCTGCCATTGTGATTACTACGCTATGGGATTCTGGGGCCAAGGGACCACGGTCACCGTCTCCTCAGGTAAGAATGGCCACTCTAGGGCCATTGTTTTCTGCTATTGCCTGTGGGTTTTCTGAGCATTGCAGGTTGGTCCTCGGGACATGTTCCGAGGGGACCTGGG
>NW_026659138.1:0-3682 GCF_009828535.3 Hylobates moloch | reverse complement strand
TTGGTGGGAATTGAACAATGAGAACTCATGGACACAGGAAGGGGAACATCACACTCCGGGGACTGTTGTGGGGTGGGGGGAGGGGGGAGGGCAGCATTAGGAGATATACCTAATGCTAAATGACGAGTTAATGGGTGCAGCAAAATAACATGGCACATGGATACGTATGTAACAAACCTGCACATTGTGCACATGTACCCTAAAACCTAAAGTATAATAATAAAAAAAAGATGTAAACATAGCACTCAAAAATGTATGTTTGTGTTCATGCCCTTAATTTCATACTTTATCACTTACAAAAATGTCATGTGTACACTGATGTGGATCTTATGCCACTATTTTCTCAAAGAGAATAGAGAATATTTCTGTTTGTAAATTAGTTTATTGAATAATTCCAGTCACTCATATAAGTCAGAAGCAGTTCTTTTACCCTCTCATTTCACCTTGAATTAAATAAAAAATTCTACCCATGGGCACTTGGTAAGTATGTTTCTCTCTCTTTCTCTCTCCTTCTGTTTGTTTGTATGTGTGTGTTTCAGGGACCATTGACATTTACAGATGTGGCCATAGAATTCTCTCTGGAGGAGTGGCAGTGCCTGGACACAGCACAACAGAACTTATATAGAAATGTGATGTTAGAGAACTACAGAAACTTGGTCTTCCTAGGTGAGAATAACTTCAATACACCATTCCTAATATACCTTAAATGTTTCATTTCTCCTCTTTGTAGAATGTTTTTTGGTAATTTATGCTTTGCATAAATGAATTTCAGATTCTTGTTTTTAAAAAAAGTTTGGGGCCGGGCGTCGTGGCTCACGCCTGTAATCCCAGCACTTTGGGAGGCCGAGGCAGGCGGATCACGAGGTCAGGAGATTGAGACCATCCTGGCTAACATGGTGAAACCCCGTCTCTACTAAAAATACAAAAAATTAGCTGGGCACAGTGGCAGGCGCCTGTAGTCCCAGCTACTCAGGAGGTTGAGGCAGGAGAATGGTGTGAACCCGGGAGGCGGAGCTTGCAGTGAGCTGAGATAGTGCCACTGCAGTCCGGCCTGGGCAAAAGAGCGAGACTCCGTCTCAAAAAAAAAAGAGAAGAGTTTGGGGATTTGTTCATGTAGAAAAGAATTTCTTCAAGATGTTTTATCTTCACCTGAACTTTCCATATTCCTGAGCTGATTTGTATTATGTATTCTTGATTAGTGATAATTTCAGGAATTTAGCAGCCTAAAATATTGTTGCCCACACCTGAAAATCTAATTGTCACAATCGATTTTTTATTAAGTAGTACTGGGCAATGAAATTAAGAACCTAAAAATTTTAAATATTTTCTAAAGATTTAGAAATTTCTCTTGTAAATTGCTATTTGGGTATTAATTTACTAGAATATTCTATTACATCCTCTTTACTGAGCACATTACTAAATTGGTAATTACAGAATATAAGCAAGATTCATCTTCTTTATTTTTAATAAAACAGGTATTGCTGTTTCTAAGCCAGACCTAATCACCTGTCTAGAGAAAGAAAAAGAATCCTGCAATATAAAGCGACATGTAATGGTGGATGAACCCCCAGGTAGGTGAGAGTGAACACAACAGACAACACAGATGAGAGGTCCCAAGGCCTAAAAGAAAGCCAGTCCTTACAATGTGATTCGGGAAGCTATGTTTCAAAGAAAATATTTTCTGAAAAACTGTGTTCTGAAAAACGTTCAGCCTGGCACAGTGGTTCACACCTGTAATCCCAGCACTTTGGGAGGCTGAGGTGGACGGATCACCTGAGGTCAGGAGTTTGAGACCAGCCTGGCCAACATCATGAAACTCCATCTCTACTAAAAATAACAAAAGTTAGCTGGGCGTGGTTGTCACATGCCTGCAATCCCAGCTTCTCAGGAGGCTGAGGCAGGAGAATCACATGAACCTGGGAGGCAGAAGTTGCAGTGAGCTGAGATCGCATCATTGCATTCCAGCCTGGGCAACAAGAGCGAAACTCCATCTCAAAAAAAAAAAAAACACCTGTCTTAGTGACTGCCGTACAGAGCAAAGTCCTGAAGAATATTCACTCTGTCGAAAAATAAAATGGGAATTAACAACTACCAAAGCGCCTTGTGACAAGCCAACTAAAGGTGGACCCCAGTGCAGACCCTGCAGCCTTGTGACCAAGCTACACCCCCTCTCTACTACAAATCCATAGGGCATCCCAGCACCCTGGGGACCCAACAAAAGATCCTTACCTCTTGAGGCCAGTTTATAAAAAATTGAAGAGGTGTTTGCTTCTTCAAATTCACAGACACCAATGCAAAACTGTATTGTACCCATTGTTAATGCCTCTGTTTTAATATAGCACTGGAAGTATGTGGCATAAATATTAGTCAAAAAAATAGAAAATAAGCTGGGCACGGTGGCTCACGCCTATAATCCCAGCACTTTGGGAGGCCAAGGCAGCTGGATCACCTGAGGTCAGGAGTTCCAGACCAGCCTGGCCAAGTTGGCAAAACCCCATCTCTACTAAAAAATACAAAAATTAGCTGAGCATGGTGGCAGGAGCCTGTAATCCTAGCTACTTGGGAGACTGAGGCAGGGAGAATTGCTTGAACCCAGGAGGCAGAGGTTGCAGTGAGCCAAGCTCATGAATTGCTTGAACCCAGGAGGCAGAGGTTGCAGTGAGCCAAGCTCATGTTACTGCACTCCCCTCCAGCCTGGGTGATGGAGCGAGATTCTGTCTCAAAAAAAAAAAAAAAAAAAAAAAGACATTGAAGTTGAAGACAAGTAAAAAGTTGCTGTTTGTAGATTATGTAATCTTACATTTAAAAAACCATAAACAGTACATTAAAACCTGTCTAAACTAATAAATGCCCTCAGTGTATTAGCAACATACAAAATTAACATACAAGTATAAGTTATGGTTCCATACACTTAAACTATTTGATAGAAGAGAGGAAGAAAACAATCTTATTTACAATAGCATTAGAATAATAAATTTCTGAAAACAAATAACCAAGGAGGTAAAAAGTATTTACAATTAAAAATATATCAATGAAAGAAATTTAAAAAGATGTAAATTTTAAAATATTTTATATCTATGGATTGAAACAATAAATATTTTTGAAGTGCCATATTATTCAAAGTGATCTATAGATTCAATGAATTCCCAATGAAAATTTCAGTGTTTTTTTTTTTTCCACAGAAATGCAGTTTTAAAATTTACATGAAACTACAATAAACTTTGAATAGCCAAAGCAATCTTGAGGAAAAAGAACAAAGCAAAAGAACATTATACTTTATAATGTCAAACTATATTTCAAGACTATAGTAATACAAACATAATGGAATGTGCAGAAAAATTAACAAAAAAACACTACTGGAACAGAAACCACTACTCTCAAACATTTTAGACATAATACGAAAAGAGAACCTAAAAAGTAGTTTAACAAAGAGTTTTTCAAAATTAGGCAGATACTTGTGTGTCCCCCAAAACAATGAAAAAGCAGTCAGATTATGCAGTATATTATATGCCATGAAGAGGGTTTTGGCTCTCACTGTAAGCTTGAACAAAGATCACTGAGGGGAAAGTAGAATCCTTAAAAAATATAAAAACATAGGCCGGGCACGGTGGCTCACGCTTGTAATCCCAGCACTTTGGGAGGCCAAGGCGGGTGGATCACGAGGTCAGGAGATTGAGACCAC
>NW_026659137.1:0-3682 GCF_009828535.3 Hylobates moloch | reverse complement strand
CACCCAGGCTGGAGTGCAGTGGCGCAATCTCGGCTCACTGCAAGCTCTGCCTCCCGGGTTCACGCCATTCTCCTGCCTCAGCCTCTCCGAGTAGCTGGGACTACAGGCGCCCACCACCACGCCCGGCTAATTTTTTTGTATTTTTAGTAGAGACGGAGTTTCACTGTGGTCTCGATCTCCTGACCTCGTGATCCGCCCGCCTCGGCCTCCCAAAGTGCTGGGATTACAAGCGTGAGCCACCGCGCCCGGCGAAACACTCTTTCTGTAGAAACTGCAAGTGGACATTCAGAGCGCTAAGAGGCCAATAGCGGAAAATGGAATATCTTCAAATAAAACTACACAGAAGCATTCTGTGAAACTTCTTCATGATCTGTGCATTCTACTAGCAGAGTGGAACCTTACTTTTGATTGAGCAGTTATGAAGCGCTCTTTCTGTAGAAACCACAAGTGGACATTCGGAGCGCTAAGAGGCCCATAGTGGAAAAAGGAATATCTTCAAGTAAAAACTACACAGAAGCATTCTGTGAAACTTCTATCTGATTTGTGCATTCAACCAGCAGAGTTGAACCTTACTTTTGTTTGAGGAGTTCTGACACCTCTTTCTGTAGAAACTGCATGTGTATATTCGGAGTGCTAAGGGGCCTATAGCGCAAAAAGGAATATCTTCAAATAAAAACTACACAGAAGCATTCTGTGAAACTTCTTTCTTATCTGTGCATTAAACTAGCAGAGTTGAACATTAGTTTTGATTGAACAGTTCTGAAACCCTCTTTCAGTAGAAACTGCAAGTGGACATTCTGAGCGCTTAGAGGCCTATAGCGGAAAAAGGAATATCTTCAAATAAAAACTACACAGAAGCATTCTGTGAAACTTCTCTCTGATCTGTGCATTCAACTAGCAGAGTTCCAACTTACTTTTGATTGAGGAGTTCTGAAACACTCTTTCTGTAGAAATTGCAAGTGGACATTCGGAGCACTAAGGGGCCTATAGTGGAAAAAGGAATATCTTCAAATAAAAACTACACAGAAGCATTCTTTGAAACTGCTTTCTGATCTGTGCATTCGACTAACAGAGCTGAACCTTCCTTTTGATTGAGCAGTTCTGAAACAGTCTTGCTGTAGAAACTGCAAGTGGACATTCGGAGCGCTAAGAGGCCTATAGCGGAAGAAGGGATATCTTCAAATAAAAACTACACAGAAGCATTCTGTGAAACTTCTTTCTGATCTGTGCATTCAACTAGCAGAGTTGAACCTTACTTTTGATTGAGCAGTTCTGAAACACTCTTCCTGTAGTAACTGCAAGAGGACAATCGGAGCGCTAAGGGGCCTATAGTGGAAAAAGGAATATCTTCAAATAAAAACTACACAGAAGCATTCTGCGAAACGTCTTTCTGATCTGTGCATTCAATTGACAGATTTGAACTCTACATTTGATTGATAAGTTCTGAAACTCAATTTGTGTAGAAACTACAAATGGATATTCTGAGCGCAAAGGGGCCTCTAGTGGAAAAAGGAATATCTACAAATAAAAACTACACAGAAGCATTCTGCGAAACTTCTTTCTGATCTATGCATTCAACTTGCAGAGTTGAACCTTACTTTTGATTCAGCAGTTCTGAAACACTCTTTCTGTAGAAACTGCAAGCGGACATTCTTAGCACTAAGGGGCCTATAGTGGAAAAAGGAATATCTTCAAATAAAAACTACACAGAAACATTCTGAGAAACTTCTTTCTGATCTGTGCATTCAACTAGCACAGTTGAACCTTACTTTTGATTGACGAATTTTGAAACACTCTTTCCATAGAAACTGCAAGTGGACATTCTGAGCGCTAAGGGGCCTATAGTGGAAAAAGGAATATCTTCAAATAAAAACTACACAGAAGCACTCTGCCAAATTTCTTTCTGTTCTGTGCATTCAACTAACAGAGTTGAACCTTACTTTTGATTTAGCAGTTCTGAAACACTCTTTCTGTAGAAACTGCAAGTGGACATTCGGAGCGCTAAGAGGCCTATAGTGGAAAAAGGAATATCTTCAAATAAAAATGACACAGAAGGATTCTGTGAAACTGCTTTCTGATCTGTGCATTCAACAAGCAGAGTTGAACCTTACTTTTGATTGAGCAGTTCTGAAACCCTCTTTCTGTAGAAACTGCAAGTGGACATTCAGAGTGCTAAGAGGCCTATAGCGGAATAAGGAATATCTTCAAATAAATACTACACAGAAGCATTCTGTGAAACTTCTTTCTGTTCTGTGCATTCAACTAGCAGAATTGAACCTTACTTTTGATTGAGCAGTTCTGAAACCCTCTTTCTATAGCAACTGCAAATGGACATTCAGAGTGCTATGAGGCCTACAGCGGAAAATGGAATATCTTCAAATAAAAACTACACAGAAGCATTCTGTGAAACTTCTCTCTTATCTGTGCATTCAGCTAGCAGAGTTGAACCTTACTTTTGACTGAGAAGTTCTGAGAATCTCTTTCTGTAGAAACTACAAGTGGACATTCAGAGCCATAAGCGGCCTATAGTGGAAAAAGGAATATCTTCATATAAAAACTACAGAGAAGCATTCTGCGAAACTTCTTTCTGATCTGTGCATTCAACTAGCAGTGTTGAACCTTACTTTTGATTGAGCTGTTCTGAAACACTCTTTATGTAGGAACTGCAAGCGGAAAATCAGAGCGCTAAGGGGCCTATAGTTGAAAAGGGAATATATTCAAATAAAAATGACACAGAAGCATTCTGTTTAACTTGTTTCTCATCTGTGCATTCAACCAGCAGAGTTGAACCTTGCTATTGATTGGCAAGTTCTGAAACTCTCTTTCTGTAGAAACCGCAAGTGGACATTCGGAGCGCTTAGGGGCCTATAGTGGAAAAAGGAATATCTTCAAATAAAAACTACATAGAAGCATTCTGCCAAACCACTTTCTTATCTGTGCATTCAACTAGCAGGGTTGAACCTTACTTTTGATTGAGAAGTTCTGAAACTCTCTTTCTGTATAAACTGCAAGCGGACATTCGGAGCGCTAAGCGGCCTATAGTGAAAAAAGGAATATCTTTAAACAAAAACGACACAGAAGCATGCTGCGGAACTTCTTTCTGATCTGTGCATTCAACTTGCAGATTTGAACCTTACTTTTGATTGGGGAGTTTTGAAACACTCTTTCTGTGGAAACTGCAAGCGGACTTTCAGAGCGCTAAGGGGCCTATAGTGGAAAAAGGAATATCTTCAAATAAAAACTACGCAGAAGCATTCTGTGAAACTTGTTTCTGATCTGTGCATACAACTAACAGAGTTGAACCTTACTTTTGATTGAGCAGTTCTGAAAACCTCTTTCTGTAGCAACTGCAAGTGGACATTCTGAGTGCTAAGAGGCCTACAGCGGAAAATGGAATATCTTCAAATAAAAACTACACAGAAGCATTCTGTGAAACTTCTTTCTGATCTATGCATTCAACTAGCAGATTGAACCCTACTTTTGATGGAGCAGTTCTGCCAAACTCTTTCTGTAGAAACTGCAAGCGGACAGTCGGAGCCCTAAGGGGCCTATAGTGGAAAAAGAAAATCTTCAAAGAAAAACTACACAGAAGCATTCTGTGAATCTTCTCTCTGATCTGTGCATACAACTAGCAGAGTTCAACCTTACTTTTGATTGAGCAGTTCTGAAACACTCTTTCTGT
>NW_026659136.1:0-3682 GCF_009828535.3 Hylobates moloch | reverse complement strand
TGTGGTACATATACACCATGGAATACTATGCAGCCATAAAAAGGAATGAGATCATGTCGTTTGTAGGGACATGGATGAAGCTGGAAGCCATCATCCTCAGCAAACTAACACAGGAACGAAAAACCAAACACTGCATGTTCTCGCTCATAAGTGGGAGCTGAACCATGAGAACACATGGACACAGGGAGGGGAACAACACACAATGGGGCTTGTTGGTTGGGGACCTAGGAGGGAGAGAGCATCAGGACAAATAGCTAATGCATGGGGGGCTTAATACCTAATACCTAGGTGATGGGTTGTTAGGTGCAGCAAACAACCATGGCACACATTTACCTATGTAACAAACCTTCACATTCTGCACATGTATCCCAGAACTGAAAATATATTTTTTAAAGTAACTCAAAATAGACCGTAGACTTAAATATAAAATGAAAAACTATAATACACCTAGAAGTTAATACAGGAGAAAATCTAGGTAACTTTGGGTTTGGCAATGACTTCCTGGATATAACACCAAAACCATAATTTTAAAAAAATTGAGAAATCGATCTTCATAAAAATTGAATCTTCTGCTCTGCAAAGACACTGTTAAGAGAAGGAAAATACAAGCTGCAGACTGATAAAAATCTTTGAAAAATATATATCTGATAAAGGACTTACATAGAAAATATTTAAAGAACTCTTAAAAACCAATAATAGGAAATCAAACACCCAATTCGAAAATGGCCAAGAGGCCTGAAGAGACACCCCCTCAAAGATGATATATGAATAAAATAATCATATGAAAAGATGTCAAAAATCATATGGCATGAAAGGATCATAAAATAAAACAACAATGAGATAGTAGTACAAACCTATTAGAATGGTGAAAATGTAGAACACTTTCAACAGCAAATGCTGGTGAGGATATATCCTATTTTATCTTACTGTAGAGCAATAGGGACACTCAATCATTGTGGGAATGCAAAATGGTTCACACAAAAGTCTGCACATGCATTTTTCTAGTAGGTTTATTAGTAATTGCTTAAACTTGGAAGCAACCAAGATGTCTTTTAATAGGTGAATAGAAAATTAAATTATGGTACTTTCATTCAATGGAATGTAATGTGGAATATCAAGCCACAAAAAGACATGGAAATTTAAATGCATCTTGCTAAGTGAGAGAAGGAACTTTGAAAAAGCTACATGATGTATGATATTAATGATATTACATTCTGGAAAAGGTAAACCTATGGAGATAGTGAAAAGATCAGAGGTAACCAGGTGTTCTGTGGGATGGAGAAAATAATAGCTACTTCCTATGATACTGTAATGGTGGACACACATCATTTATACATTTGTCAAAACTCATAGAATACACAACACAAAGAGTGAACCCTAGTGTGAGTTATGAAGCATCTTTAAAAATAATGTATCAGTATTGAATCAGTTATAACAAATGTACCACATGGGGAAATTGACAGAAGGTGGTAAAGGGTGAGATGGAGGGGTTAGGTGGTATATGATAACTCTGTACTTTTTGCTCAATTTTTCTGTAAACTTAAAATCCCAAAATAAAAGGCAAGTCTATTATTTCTTTTTTAAAAGAGGACACTGGATTTCAGTAGTGTGAGTAGTTGCAGGTTAAATAGTTGAAACAAATAACTCAAAGATTAGTCAATATAGCACATAACAAATAAAAAAAATCTGAGTCATTTCCAAGTAGATCTCAAATCATTTTTATTCATTACTAACTCCTTATTTTACCCCATTCACTAACCCGTAATGAGGAAGTTTACAGTCATAAAAATCAAAGTTATAATTTTTCCTTTTATGTTCTGAGTTCAATAATTTATAGATATCCCAAATTATATAACACTTGACCTGATACATTTTTACACAAATATTCTTATTTATATAGATCATGGAATATAGTTAACTTGGTCAATATTCCCTTTTATCTAATATTCTGGACAATAAGTAAAGTTTGAGAAGCTATTCTTGCTTCAAAATTATTTAAATTCAACTAAGAGAAAAAATTATAAAACAAATATAACTTATACGTTTGAACTTCTTGGATAATGAAAATTCCTTGAGAGTTTTAGTGTCCTTTCACATTCAAGCCTTGTAAATTTATTGTAGTTAAGAACTCCACTCACTAGAAGTCTTGATGTGTTGGTGCTATAAAGCCTATACGGGGTGAATATTTATGATGCTTATCTGCCTAAACTAGTTTAGAGAGAGTCTCACCTGAAGGCAAGGGTTCGACCATAAAAGCTATCAAAACAGCTCAGAATCCCAAATCCATATTGTTCCAATACAACAGATATTGATCTGAATTTGTGGTTTTTGTGGGTTAGAGCAGAGGAAGAAACAACATTGTTGTGTCAATTTAAAAAATAAAAATTTGTTTGGACAGGTCTATTTTCCTTTCATGTATTTCTTTTCCTCCAGACACTTTCTTATTTCCTTTATTGTTTGTTTGCATGTGTAGCCCATGGGATAGAACTCCTTCCACCTGAAACTTCTTTAAAGGAAGACTTCGATGTCTCAGAAGCTCAATTAGATTTAAATTAATTTTTGAAAGTTGCTTGAGCATGTCAGAGCTCCCTAAACATCTTTTTAAATGAATCATTTGGTTATTTAAGCGAGGAGACAGCAAACAAAATGAATAGGAGAAAGAATACAACATTCTAAAAAAGAAATCTAACCTCATAAGATTACAAATAGTTTTTAGTGTCAATTCTTTATAAAAAAAGAATTTGATATGAATCTCATATTATGCTTCTTAGACTATGGCAGAAATGACAGGAACTTTTGTCTGTCTACTTAGAATCACATTGATTGTATTTATAATCTGTTATCATATGGTTTTAACCTTTGTATAATGCCATGACATATAGTTATATCCAAAAGAACTTATTATAAATTGCAATTCCTACTAGCTATCTAGAATTGCCAAAAAAGTGTGTTTTGTTTCTTTGATTACACTTAGTTTATACATTACTCTTTATTTAGCACTAATTCTTTCAAGACAGAAAAATCACGTTGTCTCAGTAATCTAATGCCAGATGATAAGTATACATTGCACTTAACTCAGATTTCTCTTCTAGAATTGAAACCAGTCTGTTTTTCATACAGTTTTTCTATCCAGATTTGTCAGTTTTTTAAAGAAAAAGAATGCCACATGCAAAATTTACATTTTAAAAGGATGGCTGGAATCATATATGGTTTTAGAATTCAAGCAAAAAATTTCCTTTTAAACTGATTATAATCCAATACTGATTTCCCTTTATTCAAAGTATTGGATCATTTTTCAACCTTTCCTAAAGATAACACAAACAACAGTAGCAAAAGATAAATAGTCATACACACACAGTAATTTTTGTTTTGTGCTGTGTTTCCTCTATTCATTAATAAGATATATACTTCATTTACATATATTTACAATTCTTTTTCCAATAAATTCATTTATTGGGGGAAAAATAAGTTAAAACATACCAAAATCCCAAGGGAATTGACACATTTCATCGATTAAATAAAATAAATATAAAAATGTAAAAAAATGGTATAGAGGGCTCATCACAATAAAGCAAAAATTTAAAAATAGGTAGCACTTAATTGAAAAATAAATAAATTGGAAGCTGGAATAATGACTAGAACACAGAAATACAGTAAGTAATGTTGGGTATCTTAACTAGCC
>NW_026659135.1:0-3682 GCF_009828535.3 Hylobates moloch | reverse complement strand
GTTCTCACTCATAGGTGGGAATTGAACAATGAGAACACATGGACACAGGAAGGGGAACGTCACACACTGGGGCCTGATGTGGGGTGGGGGGAGTGGGGAGGGATAGCATTAGGAGATATACCTAATGTTAAATGAGGAGTTAATGGGTGCAGCACACCAACATGGTACATGTATACATATGTAGCAAACCTGCATGTTGTGCACATGTACCCTAAAACTTAAAGTATAATAAAAAAAAAAAAAGAAAGTCTCCTCTTTTCCTTACCATGTCTAGGAAGGTTGAGAGTAGGTACTGGGGCTTGCTTGTGTTTATCACACACTGTGAAGATGTGTCTCTGGGCAAAAGGCCATGCTTCAGAAGGGAAAGGAGCCTGCTCGAGCTGTATTCCTGGGACTGGAAATCAGACTCACTCCTGACAATCTGGGGGCAGACTGGTCATCAAGAGTTCTCAAGGAGTTGAAAACTCTAGGGATTTTGATTGACAGCCTCTAAGGTCGCTTCAATGCTGAAATTTTAAAGATCTCATAGTCCTATTTCTTATGTTAACATTTCCTTTGAGCACCCTGTTTTTGGGAGAAAACCTCCACGGGTTTTAATTCAATTATGGGGATGTGGCATCACAATCCCTTGGAAGTATTTGAGATTGACACTTTTATTTAGGGGGAAAAGGGTCTGGGATGCGAAGTGTCCTACAAAGCCCTAGATAGTTCTACATAAGGTAGAACTGTGGCACCCAAAACTCAAGTAGTGTGAATCAACTTCTCTTTTATTTGTACCCATTGAGTTCTCAGAGATTCTTTCCACCTCCAGTTTTACCCCTAGGGCCAGCAACAAAATTTATGGGCCCAGAACAAAATGAAAATGTGAGATACCTTGTTTGAAAAGCCAGATGTCTTTCCCTTTTTCTGTGGTCTCTTTCGTGACTTGTCATAGTGTTTTCTATTTGCTATTTCATGTAACTCCCTTGGGCACAAGGATACTGGTTGGTGAGAGCAGACGCTCATAGGCATTAGACCTTGCCCTACAATTTGGCATATGGAATGTGAGCACCTGACCTTCCTCATGCCTGTGCCTAGCTGCCCATTGGGAATAGAGGGTGGCAGTGGTTGCTGGGCAGGAACAAGTTTGCTGTCTGAAAGAGGAGAGGAGAGTCCAAGCCCCTGGTGCATGCCCAATTGTCCCACTGTACTTGGAAAACACAAATGCAAAAATGCAACTCTTGGAAATTTCAAGACAGTGACCATAGAGCGTCAACTGCCATGCCTGGGACTGCTTGTGAGTGCCATAAGCCCGTGAATCCTACTCTGTCCACTCCTAGCTCTAGGGTCAGACCTAGTCTAGATGCTGTGGCTCACCTTGCATTCCTTCTCCTCCACACTCCTTGGTCCTATTTGTCTCCTCTGCACCTTTTAGGAGGCACTTACGCATTGCCATGTCTGTGATGGGTCATTAAAATGTGGTATGTCCTCTAATAGTCAGAGCCTGGCTTCTTTTCTTTTATCCCCCTTAACATAGAACACAATTTTAAGTTGCATAAAAAGCATTCTGGATGGTGAAGGGCAGGCACAAGAGGCACACTTTAATTGAGCCTTAAAAATAACCACTGCTTCATGAGGCCAGCATCATCCTGATACCAAAACCTGGCAGAGACACAACAACAACAAAAAGTTTCAGGCCAATATCCCTGATGAACATCGATGCGAAAATCCTCAATAAAATACTGGCAAACCAATCCAGCAGCACATTAAAAAGCTTATCCGCCATGATCAAATCAGCTTCATCCCTGGGATGCAAGGCTGGTTCAACATATGCATCAATAAACATAATCCATCACATAAACAGAACCAATGACAAAAACCACATGATTATCTCAATAGATGCAGAAAAGGCCTTCGATAAAATTCAACACCCATTCATGCTAAAAACTCTCAATAAACTTATTGATGGAATGTATCTCAAAATAATAAGAACTATTTATGACAAACCTACAGCCAATATCATACTGAATGGGCAAAAGCTGGAAGCATTCCCTTTGAAAGCCAGCACAAGACAAGAATGCCTTCTCTCACCACTCCTATTCAACACAGTATTGGAGGTTCTGGCCAGGGCAATCAGGCAACAGAAAGAAATAAAGTGTATTCAAATAGGAAGAGAGGAAGTCAAATTGTCTCTGTTTGCAGATGACATGATTGTATATTTAAAAAACCCCATTGTCTCAGCCCAAAATCTCCTTAAGCTGATAAACAACTTCAGCAAAGTCTCAGGATACAAAATCGATGTGCAAAAATTACAAGCATTCCTATATACCAATAATAGACAAACAGAGAGGCAAATCATGAGTGAACTCCCATTTACAATTGCTACAAAGAGAATAAAATACCTAGGAATACAACTTACAAGGGATGTGAAGTACCTCTTCAAGGAGAACTACAAACCACTGCTCAAGGAAATCAGAGAGAACACAAACAAATGGAAAAACATTCCATGCTCATGGATAGGAAGAATCAATATTATGAAAATGGCCACACTGCCCAAAGTAACTTATAGATTCAATGATATTCCCATCAAGCTACCATTGACTTTCTTCACAGAATTAGAAAAACTGCTTTAAATTTCATATAGAACCAAAAAATAGCCTGTATAGCCAAGACAATCCTAAGCAAAAAGAACAAAGCTGGAGGCATCATGCTACCTGACTTCAAACTATATTACAAGGCTACAGTAACAAAACAGCATGGTAACAGATATATAGACCAATGGAACAGAACAGAGGCCTCAGAAATAATGCCACACATCTACAACCATCTGATCTTTGACAAACCTGACAAAAACAAGGAATGGGGAAAGGATTCCCTATTTAATAAATGGTGTTGGGAAAACTGGATAGCCATATGCAGAAAACTGAAACTGGACTCCTTCCTTACATCTTATACAGAAATTAACTCAAGGTGGATTAAAGACTTAAATGTAAGACTTAACACCATAAAAACCCTAGAAGAAAACCTAGGCAATACCACTCAGGACATAGGCATGGGAAAGACTTCATGACTAAAACACCAAAAGCAATGGTAGCAAAAGCCAAAATTGACAAATGGGATCTAATTAAACCAAAGAGCTTCTGCACAGCAAAAGAAACTATCATCAGAGTGAACAGGCAACCTACAGAATGGGAGAAATTTTTGCAATCTATCCATCTGACAAAGGGCTAATATCCAGAACATACAAGGAACTTAAACAAATTTACAAAAAAAAAACAAACAAACAACCTTATCAAAAAGTAGGTGAAGACAATGAACAGACACTTCTCAAAAGAGACATTTATGCGGCCAACAAACATATGAAAAAAAGCTCATCATCACTGGTTATTAGAGAAATGCAACTCAAAGCCACATGAGATACCATCTCACGCCAGTTAGAATGGCAGTCGTTAAAAAGAAAGGAAACAACAGATGCTGAAGAGGATTTAGAGAAATAGGAATGCTTTTACACTGTTGGTGGGTTGTAAATTTGTTCAACCATTGTGGAAGACAGTGTGGTGATTCCTCAAGGATCTAGAACCAGAAATACCATTTGATCCAGCAATCCCATTACTGGATCAAATGATTATAAATCATTCTACTATAAAGACACATGTACATGTATGTTTATTACAGCACTATTCACAATAGCAAAGACTTGGAA
>NW_026659134.1:0-3683 GCF_009828535.3 Hylobates moloch | reverse complement strand
GATGAAATGAGTTGATGAGATGATGAGATGAAATGATGAGATGAAAAGAGATGATGAGATGAAATGAAATGATGATATGAAATGAGATGAAATGAAATTAGATGAAATGTAATGAGATGAAATGACATAATGAAATGAGGTGAAATTAAATGAGATGATGAAATTAGATGATTAAATGAAATAATGAAATGGAAATGATGAGATGAGATGAATGATGAGATGAAATGAGATGAAATGAAGAGATGAATGATGAGATGAAATGAGATGAAATGAGATGAGATGTAATGATGAGAGGAAGTGATGAGATGTAATGAAATGAGATGAAATGGAGATGAAATAATGAAAGGAAATTGAATTGAGATGAGATGAGATGAAATAAAATGATGAGATAAAATGATGAGATGAAATAAGAAGAAATGGTGAGATGAAATGATGAAATGCTGAGGTGAGATGAGATGAAATGATGAGAGGTAATGATGAGATGAAATGATGAGATGATGTGATGAAATGAGATGAGATGAAATGATGAGATGGGTGAGATGAGATGAAATGATGAGATGAAATGAGATGAAATGGTGAAATGATGAGACGAGATGAGAAGAAATGATGAGATGAAATGAGATAAGATGAGATGAAATGATGAGCTGAAATGAAATGAAATGAGATGAAACGAAATGAGGTGAAATGAAATGAAATAATGAAATGAAATGAAATAATGGAATGCAATTGAAATGAGATGAGATGAAATGAGATAAAATGATGAGATGAAATGATGAGAAGAAATGAGATGAAAGGATGAAATGAGATGATGAGATGAAATGAGATGAAAAATGAAAGATGAAAAATGATGAGATGAAATGAGATGAAATAAAATGAAATAGTGAACTGAGATGAAATGAAATGGTGAAATGCAATGATGATATTGAAATGAAACTGAAAGATGAGATGAACCGATGAGATGAAATGATGAAATGTTGAAATGAAGTGATGAAATTAAGAGATGTGGTGAGATGAAATGATGAGACGAAATGAAATGAGATTAAATGATGAGATGAAAAATGATGAGATGAAATGATGAGATGAAATGAAATGAAATGAGATTAAATGATGAGATGAAAAATGATGAGACGAAATGATGAGGTGAAATGATGAGATGAAATAAGATGAGATGAAGTGAGATGAGATGAGATGAGATGAAATATGAGATATACCTAATGCTAAATGACGAGTTAATGGGTGCAGCAAACCAACATGGCACATGGATACATATGTAACAAACCTGCACATTGTGCACATGTACCCTAAAACCTAAAGTATAATAATAAAATAAAATAAAATAAAATAAAGAAATAATGAAATTAGGTGAAATAATGAAATGAGATGAAATGAAATAATGAAATGAGATGAAATGATGAGATGAAATGTTGAAATGAAAGGATGAAATGATGAAATGAGGATATGAAATGATGAGATGAAATGAATTGAGATGAGATGAAAAATGATATGAAAAAGATGAGATGAAAAATATGAGATGAAATGAGATGATATGAAATGACACAATGAAATAATGAAATGAAATTAGATGAAATGATGAAATGAAATGAAATAATGAAATGGAAATGAGATGAGATTTGATGAAATGATGAGATGAAATGAGATGATATGATGAAATGAGATGAGATGGGATGAGATGAAATGATGAGATAAAATGATGAGATGAAATGATGAAGTGAAGTGATGCACTGTGACGTGTGTGTCTATTCATTTTCCAAACCGAAAAAAATTATAATTCATTAATTTTAATTTTATTATTTAAGAATATTCTTAAGAGTTGAAGGAAAAATAATATCTGTACATTATGGGTTACAATCTAAGTATAAATAATACGTAAATATATTAAAACTTACACAGAATATGTTTTGGAATCGAATATACCATGCTTCTGTGATGACAGTTATTTCATGCTGGTTGTCACAATTTTACATGAAAAACTAATGAAAAAATGTTTTTAACTGTTTCTAAAAATAACAGTTTCCAAAACAGTTTTACTTCCGAAATATGAAAAAGATGACTTTGTGTTCCTTAATCTGCTGAGATTTTCACACTCTGCACAAGATAATTGTTAGATTTTTATTGTGTTGATAAATTGTATATCAAATAAAAAATGTTATTACCTCTTAAATTAGGATTTTTAGGTGATATAGGCAGAATGGAAGGCAAGTTTTTATAACTTTGTCTAAATGAACTTTCTAAATGCCTGAGTATTAAAAGATAGCTTGTCTATAAATCACAATGTATATATTACTGTATGACCTAGGACCAATCAAAACTGTTATCTCTGATAACATTATATTGTGCCCAATATAAAATAGATATAATGACACCTCAAACTTAAATCCAGGCATTGTCATTGAGTATCTTAAGAATACGCAGCAAAGGTGCTTTTAATAATACAAGCTAGTGATTGTACTAAATTTGTAAATCACATAGGATAGTGGGTCATTTTAAGAATATTATTTCAATCTATAAACGTGGATGTCTTTCCTTTTTTGTGCTTTCTTTAATTTCTTTCATTAATATTTGTCATTTTTGTTGTAGAAATCTTTTACTTCCTTGGTTAAATTTATTTCTAAGTACATTTTTGTAACTATTGTAAAAGGAATTGCTTTCTTAATTTCTTGTTTCAGCTAGTTTACTATCAATATATAGAAATGCTACTGATTTTGTATGTTGATTTATATCCTGCAACTTTATTCATTTCATTTATCACCCTAAGAAGCTTTTGGTAGACTCTTATTTTTTTCCATGTATAAGATCGCATTGTCTTTAAACAGGGACAATTTGGCTGTCTCCTTTCCAATTCAGATGTCCTTTATTTCTTTCTCTAACCTAATTGTCCTGGCTAAGACTTTCACTATGTGAAATATGATTGGTGAAAACAGGCATCCTTTTCTTGTTCCAGTAAAATCTTTTTTTTGTTCACAGTAAAATCTTTCACCTTTTCCACATTCAGTATGATCTTAGCTGTAGATTTGTCTTTTATGTTCTTCCGTGTTAAGGCATATATTTTCTATACTAAATTGTTGAGAGGTTTTTTGTCATGTAAGAATATTTAATTTTGCCTAATGCTTTTATTGTGCTTATTAATTTAATCATATGGTTTTCAGTATATATCCAACGGAAAGAAAATCAGTATATCAAAGAGTTACCTGCACCCCCATGTTTATTACAGCACTATTCACAATAGCCAGGATATGGAATCAACATAAGTGTCCATCAACAGATGAATGGATAAAGAAATGTGACATACATATATAATGGAATATTATTTAGTCATAATAAAGAACAAAATCCTGTTATTTATGGCAACAAGGATGCAAGTGGAGGGCATTATGTTAGGTGAAATAAGCCTGGCATAGAAACATAAACACCACATAACTACATGTTCTCACGTATGGAAGTTAAAATTTTTAATCTCGTAGAAGTAGATAACGGTAGAGTTCTGGTTACCATATCCTGGAAAGAGTAGGAGAAACAAGAGTATAAGAAAAATGTGGTTAATATGTACAAAATTACAGCTGGAGAGAAGGAAGAAGTTCTAGTTCTCTACAGCACTATTGGGTGACTGTAGTTAACGGGAACTTATTTTGTGTTTTCAAATAACTAAAATAAAAGAATATTTG
>NW_026659133.1:0-3683 GCF_009828535.3 Hylobates moloch | reverse complement strand
TGGAAATAAAAAAGGAAAAAAGCTGTTGAACCCACAGTATGTGGGAACAGCAATTAATTGTCATGTAGGGATAAGCTAACAATATTCTTCAAAGAAAGCAACTTAAGGCAAAGTCATTGAAAAGACAAAAGGATTTTCTACCCCATTTATGTTTAATACAGCGTATTTAGTGGAAAAGCATGTAAGACACAGAGGTTAAAAACTATTAGAAAGCGTTAAGAAGTTCAATACTGAGTCATAACTTTAACTGAAAGTTAAAGTTCAAACTTCATAATATTAATACGAAATCCCTTTAGCTAACATAAGATCATGTAACCAAAAATGTCACATAACAAATAACATCAATCAATATAATAAAAGATGAATCCTTCTAAAACTGTTCTTTATGTTGCCCAGTCCAAATAACTGTTTTTCTACCTAACTGATTTGTGTTCATACTGATCACTATATCCCAGTAAGTATAATCTTATTAATTTAATATTTATGACTTGAGTGACTGCTATCTAGAACACACAGATTAAAAGAAAGAACTATACCTTCCATATATATCCAGTGCATTTAAATTAGCTTTTTTCTTGATTAAAAATTTCACCACTTGCTGTTTCTGTTCATGTACACCAAGTAACAGTGGTGTGAGGCCAAGCTGTAAAACAATATAAAGCAAAAACTTATGTAATTCAAAAAAGTACACACTCCTCAACTGAAGTAGAAACTTTATATAAGATCTTACGGACTTACATGCATAGAAAGTAAATAAATTGTAGTCGCTTCCTTCTCACTCTTCTGTGCTTTCCTACACACTGCTCCTTCCCTTGGAAACACCCCTTCTCTGCCTCACCACATTAACTCTAATCAACTCAAAAACTCACTTTAAACATTTACTGCTTCCAAGACTCTTTACTTCTAACCCAGCATTTGGTATGGCATTATTGGATGATAATATTTTTCCCATCTAAACAAAGAGCTTCCTGAGGGCAGGAGCTGTATCTTTTGTCTGTATATCCTCAACCCTAAGACAAATTGTGTATAAAGCAAGAATTTGCATGTAAAATATTTCTTTAGTTTCATGTTTTACCGAAAGTTCAACCTCCAACATGCAACAAAAATTGCTATTAAAACTCATACTGCCCATATGAAAAAATTTTCCAACATTCATTTATTTAAAATCTATCTGTATTTAATTTTCCCAGATTGTTAACTAAATCATCAGTTCGTAGGACTACTGAAACTAAATTAACAGAATTCCTATCTGTATTCTTAGTAACTCCATGGTTTTAAGTGTTTAAAACTGCCATGCTGATTATGCCAAAGCTTTACATACTTGAGACACACTGGATAGTCCATAATACAACTTCAATTGGCAAAAAATGGTTTAGAATTTGCTATAATTCTAATTGAGAAAACTCTGCTCTTAACGACTTACTGACTTAAGCACTTGAATGATTGAACAAAGAGACACAAAATGCTGAGAGGGCCATCCTCTACTTACTGAAAGACTACTCACAGCAAATTTCTAAAGACTTTCTGAATGGCAGTGAATAACTGATGGTAGAAAGGAAAATGTATTATTCTGTAACCTGATAGATACTACCAATAATATTCATTTTAATGTCTCAACCACAGAGATAAAAGACAGACTAGGCCAGGAATGGTGGCTCACACCTGTAATCCTAGCATTTTGGGAGGCTGAGGCAGGTGAACCGCTTGAGCCCAGGAGTTCAAGACCAGCCTGAGAAACATGGCAAAAACCTCATCTCTACTAAAAAAAACTGAAGTTGGAGGGCCATCTGAGCTTGGGGAGGTCGAGGCTGCAGTGAGCTGTGATTGCACCACCGCGCTCCAGCCTGGGAAACAGAGTGAGATCCCATCTCAAAAAAAAAAAAAAAAAAGTCAGATGAACGTTACTGGAAAGAAAAGATTTAAAGAAATCACATATCCAACTCCAACTCTTCTAGAGCTACCTTAAGTTTCTGCGATATAAGAATTTACATATTACATTTCTGTATTCAGTGGTTCTTAAGCAGGAGTGTATCCAGATTTTGAGAAAATTGTTGTTGTTATTGTTATTGTTGTCATTGTTGTTGGTCTCATTATGTTGACCAGGCTAGACTCGAACTCCTGAGCTGAAGCAATCCTCCCACCTCAGCCTCCCTAGCAACTGGGACTACAGCCATGCACCACCATGCCTGGCTTCAAGGAAACATTTTCAAATATACATATCCAGGCTTTATTAGACTTACTGCATCAAAATCTTCAGGAAAAAGCCTAGACTTGTTGATTATTTAAACATTTTCCTCAGGTTACTGGGATGCACAATTCTAGCTGAAAGCTAGTGTAATAGACAATTACTTCAGTCTCATTTCTCACCCACATGACCAATTCCCTTTCTCATTTGAAGATTTGACCAAAAAGAGTAAGGAGGAGGAGAGAGACCCATTTGCTGAAAACACCACATGATTGTTCCCGGTAAGAGAAGAACAGGGTCTAGTCAACTCAAAATCCAACTTGATCTTGTTACTTATTTATCTTCCACCTTCTCATCCAGACACTCTAGATTTGAAAGCAGAGCTGAGACTCTAATTGGCCATTTCTACCAGAGTAGGATACTAAGTCAGTTAATTACTTGATATTCCCTCTGCTCAAGGGTTTCCCCTTACATTACACCTATTCACTGCCAATCTGGTTCCTCAGAGGCCTCCTAAAATTGATCTCTAGGCAGTTTACAACCCACTAACTCCCTCTCCCAAACTGAAAACTGTCATTCTCTAAAACTGAAGAGAACCTTGTCTCACCATACAAAGGAAACAAATGAATCAACAACAACAACAACACACACACACAACCTCTTCACGGTCTTTTCCCTCTATTACCTAATTTCCAAATTGGCCCTGATATTTCGGATTGCTCTTTTTCCCTTTCCACTTCTGCCTCATGAGCAATCAGAAATATCTGAAGCCTTGCCACTGAGAGGTACATCACCTCGTATCTATTACTGCTTTTTAGGAACTTGCCAAAGGAGCAGGATCTCTATTCACTGAAACATGTTTAAGTTTTCTTGGAGTTTTCATGTAAAACCTATTTCAGGGCAAATTTTGCCATTTTACATTCATTAGGGGGAAAAATCCTAGGAGGAAAAATTGAAAAATAGTAAGTATTACCTTTTATAAATTCAGTGTTTTCAAAAAAAGTATTTACCACAAGTGCATTAAAAAAAACTGTACCCTCTAATGCTGCTTTGAAAGTTACAATATTTAAAATAAAATCTTAGATAATTAGTTCATTTCAAAATATTTTCATTCAGGTTATGCTTGAGCTTCCAAATATGGAAAACTGGCCCTTACACAGGTCAATGTTAAAATGAATGCATTTCAGTATTTTGAAGATAAAATTGGTAGATCTATACCTTGTTTCTTGATTCGATATCAGCACCGTATAAGAGCAGTGCTTTGGCCATTAATTTATCTTCATTGTAGATCGCATAGTGCAGACTGGTATTTCCATACTCATCTGGAATATTTGGATCACTGCCATGTTCCAGCAACATTAACATACATTCATCTTCCTGGCATTGTACGGCCTGTCAGTATTAGACCAAAAACAAATTACAAATCCTAGGAATTCAAAATAAACATTCCACAGCTTTCACCAACTACTTATATTTAAAGGAGAAAACTCATTTTTAT
>NW_026659132.1:0-3683 GCF_009828535.3 Hylobates moloch | reverse complement strand
TTTCTATTCCTTTGAACAAAGATATTTTCCAACTCATTCATGTAAAGGTGAAAAAACTATCATGAAGACTGTATCACTTTTTGAAAGTCCAAATACTTACTAGTCACATTCTTCACTGAGAACAGTAAAACATATTGAAGTGAATTGATTCCCAAAGCAACTTTCAATAAAGTAATTAATGAAAAATATACAATACACTAGCACACACTTAGGTTCAAATACCTAATTATGCTTGGAAGATGTCATGAATTTAAAACTAGCTAACTCAAAGCAATCACTTCTCCTCAGATTCAACAGATCCATAAACAAAGTACCTAAAATACTAATGAACACTAAGACGATGAAGGCACTCCCACTATAATAAGTACATGTAATTAAATGTGCCAAACGTGGAAAGAAAATTTCCAACATATTATGTAAACAGAAGGATAATTTAAAGCTCTTTGCTTATGTAGCCCTGAAACCTCTGGCTGGCACAGTCTCTGTCCTCAGAGTACTCAAGGGCGCATCCTCACCTATTCCAATGGCTTTCATTTCACGTAAAATCTGTAAGGCTGGCGATCTTGCAAGCACATGAAATCTTCGGAGACATTTCAGAATGGTATTAAAAGTCTGCAGATTTGGTTTCACCTTCTGTGCAACCATGTGTCTTAGCAGCTCCTAGTTGAATAAAAAACAAGTATCTTCCGTGCCTGGGTAATCTGTCCAATAATCTATGTTTCATACAAAATAAAGAATTTAGCTTTCTTGCTTATGTTTAAAGCAGGTTAGTAACTATATCCCTATTTTAAGAACTGTTTATTGATTAGCAGGTTCCATGATTCTGCCTTTTAAAGGAGCCTGCTAATTCAAACACCCACCCCACTTGATAGACGTGGTCAACTGTCTTCAGTCTTCTACCTAGGAGAGTTTTCCAAGAAAAGACGCAAAAATAATAGACTAGTATGATATAAAAAAGTGGTTTTTTTTTTTTTTGAGACAGAGTTTCGCTCTTCTTGCCCAGGCTGGAGTGCAGTGGCGTGATCTTGGCTCACTACAACCTCTGCCTTGTGGGTTGAGGCGATTCTCCTGCCTCAGCCTCCTGAGTAGCTGCAACTACAGGCGTCCAACACTATGCCTGGCTAATTTTTGTATTTTTGTAGTAAAGCCGGGGTTTCACCATGTTAGTCAGGCTGGTCACAAACTCCTGACCTAAGGTAATCCACCCGCCTCAGCCTCAAAGTGCTGGGATTATAGGCATGAGCCACCATGCCCAGCCGTTTCTAAAGCTACTAGGCAAGAATCAACCCAGTGACTTCAACTTTTTGAACTTATACCTGATAGGATTTGACAACAAATATGCATTACTTTGTAACAGAAAAACTACTATGAAACATAAATGAATAAAATGGTCCAGAATTCTAGCTGTATACTCTGGGTCAAGTAAGTTTTTCTTCTTATATGCCAGACACAGCTGAGTTCCAGGGCTGCGGAAAGGGTAGTGAACAGGTAACTGCTACACAGTGACTGCCATACACATGCTCATCAATGCTGTCTCCAGCCCATGTACTTCTTTTTTTTTTTTTTTGAGACGGAGTCTTGCTCTGTTGCCCAGGCTGGAGTGCAATGGTGCGATCTCTGCTCACAGCAACCTCCACCTCCCGGGTTCAATCAATTCTCTTTCCTCAGCTTCCCAAGTAGCTGGGATTACAGGTGTGCACCACCACGCCCAGCTAATTGTTTGTATTCTTAGTAGAGACGGGTTTCACCATGTTGGCCAGGCTGGTCTCAAACTCCTGGTCTCAGGTGATCTGCCCACCTCAGCCTCCCAAAGTCCTGGTATTACAGGTTTGAGCCACCACACCTGGCCAGCCCATGTATTTCTGGTAAAGAGTATTTAAGCCCTATTAAAAAATAAACTGAGGATTCCTCCTTACCAGTATTTTACTCCATTTTTCCTCAAATTTCTCATTTATCACGAATACTGTTGCTTCAATCATTGCATTAAATGTGTATACATCAGCTGTAAAAGAATAAAATGATAAAATTTGGGGTTGAAGATTAATCCCTAAATGGCTGAGTTTAAGGCAAAGCAGTCATTCCTGTGTGTCCCTTGGTTAATCACATGTCCACAAAACTGGAAAACTACTCTCCTCTCTGGATCTCTACTCTTGCTTCAATCATCTATGCGTCAGGAAAAGGCAAAGTGTAGGCCAATGACTGAGGCAAAATCCAAAGCCTTCACACAGACAATTAAGAGAAAGAAGGAAACGGAGAAAAGGACGGAGGGGAGTTCTCAAACTCACCACGGAGTCTGTTGTTTAGTAACTCAGTGTACAAGTTTAATGCCTGCTCACAAGCTCGGTGCTGGAAAAGGAAAAGGAAAAATTAAGCATCATCAAATTCATTTACTTAAGAAGTCCTTGCACATTTCTGTCCCAGAGTTTGGTAATATAGCTCAGGCTCAATACATCAGGCTCCTGTTCTCATGAAGCTCATACTCTAGTGCAGTGGGGTTTTCTATCCACCGGTAATGCCTGAACATATTTTTATTTCTCACAACTGAAAGTGGGGGAGGAGTGTACTACTCACATCCAGTGGGTAGAAGCCAGGGAGCTACTAACATCCTACAATGCACAGGACAGACCCCACAACAAATTACCTGACCCAAAATGTTAGTGGTTCTGAGGCTGAAACACCCCGATCGGTGGAAATGAAAGACAAAAATAAATAAAAAACAAATGTACCTTCACCATTCCTCGGATCATTGTGCAATAGGAATGGGCATTTTTCTCTGGCATTAGAGAAAAGATTCTCTCAGCGTTGTTTTTTGCTCTAGACACAAGAGAGTAAATGTGAACCCGGGCAACAGGAAATACCAATGAGAGCTACCACCATTTACTGATGGTTTATTATGTTCTAGGCAATGTGCCAAGTACTTTACATACATTATCTCAATTCTTACAGGGCGTTATGGTTATTATCATTTTGAAAATGGGGAAAATCAAGACTTAACGATCTTAATGTGTTGTCAGGGCTTTGCAGGTTAAGTGGCAGAATTAGAATTGAAAATGAAAAGTTTATAAACAAGTATATAAATATCTATGCTATTAAAAACAAGATGCAACTGTATGACAAAGTCCCTAGTAAAGTTTCCTCACCTTTCTTCAATCTTCAGATACTACTTCCCAGAGGCAAAATGGTTTCTTTTGGATCCTTCTGGTCATATTCTAGCATATGTACTTTTAACTCTTCTCTCACTCCATAACCTCCGCCTCCCAGGTTTAAGTGATTCTCTTGCCTCCACCTCCCGAGTAGCTGGAACTACAGGCACGTGCCACCACGCCTAGCTAATTGTTGTATTTTTAGTAGAGATAAGGTTTCACCATGTTGGTCAGGCTGGTCTCAAACCCCTGACCTCAAGTGATCCACCTGCCTTGGCCTCCCACGGCGCCAGGATTACAGGCGTGAGGCACTGCGTCCAGCTTACCCCAAGGAATTTAATCTTTTATCCTATCAAATTCATCACTTCAATAACAATTTTAGATAATCATGGTAGCTTTCCCTCTCCAGACATTCACATGAAATATATTCCTTTTAGACACCCAGCAAATCTTCAATATAATTATTACCTTTCATTCAAACTGCTGTGTATGTCCACATGTTGGTCAGTGGTCTTAATTTAGCAGTACACTCTAGTGTCT
>NW_026659131.1:0-3683 GCF_009828535.3 Hylobates moloch | reverse complement strand
GCATATGCCCCTGGAAACAATCCTAGACTGGTAGCCATCTCCACCCTTGGGTTGCTCTAGTGCCAGCTAGCTGACATTGACAGCCTCTTCTTTTTATTTTATTTTATTATTTTATTTTATTATACTTTAAATTTTAGGGTACATGTGCACAATGTGTAGGTTTGTTACATATGTATACATGTGCCATGTTGGTGTGCTGCACCCATTAACTTGTCATTTAGCATTAGCTATATCTCCTAATGCTATCCCTCCCCCCCGCCACTCCACAACAGTCCCCAGAGTGTGATGTTCCCCTTCCTGTGTCCATGTGTTCTCATTGTTCAATTCCCACCTATGAGTGAGAACATGCGGTGTTTGGTTTTTTGTCCTTGTGATAGTTTGCTGAGAAGGATGACTTCCAGTTACAACTGTAAATCAGGTAGCACTTGCTGGAATTAGATTTATTAAAGTATAAGCATTTGGTACCACTGGTACATCTGCATGCACTAATGACGGCTTGGATTATCTGGGTCTCAGCTGGGTCCTACTTCTAGCAACTGGCCTTGAGTATATGGCTGAGCATTTTCTGTGTTTGCTGGGGAACTGGCTTCTAGCCAATGAAGTGCTGCCTGTGTTATCCTCTGGCACTCTTCTGTGTTAAACAACGTTAGGAGAAGTTGCCTGCAATTTTGCCAGGTTGGATTGTGTGTTAGAAAGATGGACTGCATTAGATTTATGAAAGCTTAGGGCTTTTCTGTGTATGAGGCAATATGATACTTTAAATTTAGTAGATTAGGGGGCTGATACATGAAGGTGTGTTGCCCCCCTCCCCACCTGGATGTGGCACTGGTCATTATAATAGATGATTTCTCACATTTCCCTGAGAGGCATTTGCATAGCTTGAGCATGACCAGATTTGAGACAGCCTGGTTGACTATTCTGACTCCCTGGCCTCTCAAGGCTCTGATTCTTCCCGCTGGGGTGAAACTTGGGGTGTGCTGGCAACGGAACCTGGCTCCTGGGGGGCCATTGGCCTCAGCAAATGGGGATAGGCTGTGACATATGGAGGTTAATTTTTTTTTCTTTTGTGATTTTCATAAAACTGGTTTTTCTTGCTGTCCTTGGGACTTTCCCTTTACCTCAGTGTTTGCTGACAAAGCTGCTTTTATTTTCACTTTTGGCTTGGCCTGCAATACAAGTGTTTTGTAGTAAGCTTCTAAACAGGGCTGGATTCATGCTGCTCTTGTTTGTGTTATATTTAATTATAAGTTAATATAAGAAAATTGGCTTGGGTGCCCTGGCTGTCCGTGGAACCCTGTCATTGCCTCAAACACATGGCCAGTTGTTTCCCTGTGTATAGTTTTTTTTTTTTTTTTTTTTTTTTTTTTTCAGTCCTCTATTTAACACTGAAAGAGGGCCATTTTAGTTTACAGAGAGGTTTTCACCTTTGGGAGATTAGCTTAATGTTATAGTTCCCTGCAAAATCTTTCTTAAAGTTTTGTTTAGCATATATTTGAATGGTGTACATTTTGATGACTCTTCCCGTTTCCTCCTAGTTATGATGCAGTACACTCATGTTCACTTTTTACTTTTGTTTGGGACTGGCTATACCTTCTCCTATTATGGGGGCTTTTAGATACCACTTAACTTTGGAGAGTTTCTTAAGCCCACCACAATTGCTGAAGTTGTGGTGTAGTTTCTGTTAGCCATGTGCAGATTGCCACTAGTCTTGGTCAGATGCACACTTGGCTTGGAGCACAGTTTTTGCTAAGAGACTTGTGGTTCCTCATTTTGTTGCTGATTAGCCTAGTTAGTCCTCTCCATTCACACACTTTCACACACCACCCAGCTACCAGTTCCCATGTTCCCAGTTGGGTTGGTGAGCCACTTTCATCACCTGCAGTTTCCTTCTGAGATGACTTACCAAGCCACAATCACATGCTGTCTTGGTTGGGGTGTAAGTTTCTTCTGAAATTGGTGAGCCACTTTCGCTGCCTGCAGCCCCTCTGGGTGGGATTACCAGTTACACCCAAGGAGGTGATTAGGCTCCCCGTTAGTCCTTATGGAATAGGTCCTGCCTTGGGTCCCAAAACTTTACTGTGGTTTCTGAAGCAGGCTGTTCCTGGAATCATCCTGTAACCCCTTAGGTATCATTACACTGTTGTGTAGGGACACTGGGTTGCAAAAGGGCTGATCACCCCTCCAGGCTGAAGTTCTCTCGATGGTGCTCCTGGGGTAACAGGACTCCTGAGACCCAGGGCTTAAGTCCATAGAGGCAAAGAACACAGTAAACCTGTCATCTCCACTCCTGACTGCCTTTCCAATAATGTTGCTGTAAGCAGAGGAACAGAGAGACTGATATGGGGGAAAAGGAGCATTTACTTAGGTACCCTGGCTCAGCAGACCTTATATCCAAAAAGGTTGAGCATTGAACAAAGGCTTAGTGGAGTATATATAAACAAACTTACAAAAGGAGAACTAAAGCAGCTAATTATACAATGACAGGTTACATAATTTATAGCATAACTGTTGACTTAGTATAACTTGTAGCCTTGAATAGCTTGTGGCCTTGCAGTTGCATCTAAAGAAAAACAGTAACCTTCAAGTTTTACTAAATACAAGCAGTGGGAAACATAGTCATAATTGATGGTTCAGAGAAGGAAAGAGAGTATAGGTATTCACTTTCTTTTCAACTTTCCTCCAGAGTTGGGTGTTGGGAACCCATTCCTTTGGCCTCAACTTTTCAGACAGTGTTATCTTATAACTGTCCTTGAAATAAGCTGGCTAAGCAGAGGAAAACTTTTTTCTTTTCTATTTAACCCTTGTGTTGCCACACTGGTACTTGTGGGGAGAACTATATTAAATATGCAGACACTGAAGCTCAAACCTAGAACTATGGAGTCAGTTCATTCTGCTTTGGGGACTAGGTATGGGTAGAAGTCTGCTCATTACTCAACTCACAGCCTGTGTAAACCACTTGTCTGGTTACTAAAAACATCCACTTCTTACCGTTTCAACAATCATGCTCCAGAGCCCACTGCCACATTTGAATTTATTGCAATTATATGGAAATTAGAACCTTATCCACACCAGGCACTGTGGCTTAAACCTGTAATCTCAGCAGTTTTGGAGGCAGAGGTGGGCAGATTAACCGAGGTCACGAATTTGAAACCAGCCTGGTTAAGAAACTGACGCCCATTTCTAGTAAATATACAAAAATTAGCCAGGTGTGGTGGCCCATGCCTATTGTCCAGGCTATTTGGGAGGCTGAGGCAGGAGCAACACTTGAACTCTAGAGACAGAAGTTGCAGTGAGTGGAGATCATGCCACTACACTCCAGCCTGGGAGACAGAGTAAGACTCTGCCCTCACTCTCCAAAAAAAAAAAAAAATGTTATCTGTTTATATTTCAATACTAAAATATTAAATGACTTTTTAATGATGTGTATAACTGTTCCACCTTTAGAAATTATCTCCATTTGTTTGCTTTCACAGATTTTGTACATTTGTTGTTTATATTAATAAACTGAGCCTATTCACAGAACTATGAAGATGTTTATTAATACCATATTGCATGGTCTATATGTCAAGTTTAGCAAATATGCATTATCTACTTATTTGCTAAAAGCCATCCTTTTTCCTCCTCATAATTTAGATGATTCTCAAAGATGACACATCATTTTGCAATCTAATTCTAACTTCTAT
>NW_026659130.1:806-3683 GCF_009828535.3 Hylobates moloch | reverse complement strand
GTGGCAGGGCGTCGGCGCACACAGGCGGCCTGTGCAACGCGGCCCCCGGCGGGTGTCACCCTGCTCCCTGGTTGGTCGCCCCGGCAGGCAGGGATTTTGCCTACGCCGCCCTGGCTCCCCCGGAAGGGGCGCTCTCCCACCCTCAGATGCCACGGTGGCCT
The DNA here is from genome assembly GCF_009828535.3 of Hylobates moloch. Lineage (NCBI taxonomy): Eukaryota > Metazoa > Chordata > Mammalia > Primates > Hylobatidae > Hylobates > Hylobates moloch. The sequence continues at coordinate 3,522 of NW_026659130.1, read as the reverse complement.
CCGCATCCCCTGAGCAAATGCCCGGAGGACGGGGACCTGCAGCGGGACGGCCTGCCGTCCCTGGCACGGTGGGACAGCCAGGCCCCACTCAAGCTGGGCCACAGGGCCGAGGTGTGCTTGCGCCACCCACGTTCCAGTGTAGTCGGTGGTGGGGCTGGGGCCAGGGGCCCCAGGTGGCCGGGGCGGTGAGTGAACCCCGAGCCGGGGCAGCTCCACCTGCCCAGCCCGTGAACCCAGAGCGCTTGGCGCGGCCGGAGCAGATGCAAGCCCTCTGGGCGCCCTCACCTCTGCCCCAGGAGTCTGGCCACTGGTCTGCACTCCCCACCGGCCTGCTGCTGGATGAGTTCCTGGTGTGCCCAGAGTTTCTGCAGCAGGCGCACAATTTCCTACAGACCGAGGCCCCGGGGGAGCTGAAGGACTTGGAAGAACCCGCCTGGCTTGAACCACCCCTCAGCGAGGAAGAATACCGGGCTATGCTGGAGGAGCGTTAGGACACGGGGTGGGGATGGGGTAGGGGCAGGGTGGTGGCCTCTCTTTCATGGGGAACCCTGTGCTGGTCAAGGAGGGGCGTGTCTTCCCTCCAGGCTGACCCGCCTGGGATTCCTGCCTTCTAGGTCTGGGCCCGGTGAGAGACTCCGCACCATGGAGAACTGCCATTCTTTCCCGGGCGTCCCGGGGATCCCGGAGCCGGAGCCGGCCCAGGTACCAGCAGGTGGGCTGTCAACCCTGTACGCGAGGGTTTGCCGGGAGCCACCTGGCCTCCTCTGGGAGCAACCCGGGCAGAGCTCTCTTGCATTACCACCACCCCACACCCGCCTAACCACCATCTACCCCCCGCCCCCACCCCAGAAATATGCGTCCTCCCCAGGGATGGGTGTAGACCCCCGTCCCGCCAAACACCGGGCTCGGGCAGCGTCCAGGCCTTCTCTCCCTCCCGGGGCTCGCCCCCGCTGCGCCTCCGCTCCGCCGTCGCTCAACCACCCGTGCCTCTGCAGCCTCCCAGCTGCCGCAATGGAGCGCCTGGTGGCTAAACACAGACCACAGACCCCAGGCACACCGGGGATGCTGACCCTTCCAGGCCGGAGGGAAGGCAGGTTCAGATGGAGATGAACGGGAGACCTAGAGGGATGGAAGGATGGGCGGAGGGACGTTGGAAGGGAGTGAGGGAGGGACGGACGGAGAGAGGGAGGCAGTCAGGAACGGAGGGAATGACAACAGAGCGACCGACGGACAGAGGGAGGGCGGGAGGGTGCACGGGACAGAGGGAGGAAGGCAGAGAGAAAAAGCGCTCTCAGGCCTCCTGGAGCAACAGGACCCCCACACTCTGGGAAAACGGCAAGCACCCGGCGCGGGCTGAGGGCTGGGCCCACCGCCGCCCGCGTCCGCGGCGTCCGGCAGGCGGGTCACCCGTTCGCACCGGTTCGGTCTCCCAAGGAATGGGCTGTTTCCTCGAAGAGAAAAGACGGGGGACTCGCTCGGGTTGCCGTCGGGTTTTCACCCTCATGGTTTACAGACCACACATCCCCAGGCCAGGCCGAGCCCTGCAGCGGAGTGCCAGGCTGACAGCCCCGTCCACAGAGGAGCCACACTCAGGACGACTGAAGCGTGATTTCGGATTCCACGTCGCTCGGCCCTCTGCATGGGGACCAGTCGCTCACGTCCCTCCGGCCCCCCGAAAGGGAGACCCTGTTGACTGTTTGCTTCCGGAGCCCTGCGGGCACCCAGACACCTCCAGGGAAGGGTGGAAGACCAGCATCCTGTCTTCGCCCTCCTTGCCAGCCTCCAAACCGGCCACACTGCAGACTCCCCACGTTGCGGGACACGGGAATCCATCGTCAGACCACCACGCCGGGGACGTGTCTCTTCTCTGGGGTTTCACTCTGTTCTTCGGCCTGGAAATGAACGGGAGCCACAACCCTGAGTGTGTGAGACTGTCGCGGAAACGGCGACCCCCACAGGCATTGGGTGTCTTCACGCAGAAGGGGGCCTGGAAAACTCAAGACTCTCCCGGAGGTTCGGCTCCACACTCCACTCCACACTACCGGGCTGGTTTCTCCCTGCCGAAGACGCGTGGGAGCACAGGGAACGGCTTCCAGTCCCACAGGCTTCCTGCAGAGGTCCGGAGAGCCAGCACCAGCCCGAAACCCACGCCCCTCACCCCTTCAGAGTCTCCCCCTTCCGCTTCATCTTTCTGGCCTCCGGCCCCACCCCCTCCACACCCCACCCCACACGCCCCAGGCCTCAGTGCCCAGGGGCCCCTCGGAGGGCGAGGGCGGGCTGTCCCAGGGCTCAGCGGCAGGCAAGAAGGGGTGGAGCCTGCCTGCCTGTGGGCCCTCATAAGAGCCGCTGGCTGTCTGTGCTGGCCTCCCGGCTGGACCTGAACGCAGTGCACAGGCGGGCTGGGGAGTAGGGGAGCCCTAGGGCCTCTCTCTGCCCGGGTCTGTCCGTGAAATTCCGGCCGGGGCTCCCTGCGATGGCTCTCCTGACACTTTCGGACAGCACCCTCCCCACGGAAGCCGGAGGACGGGGACGGCGCAGGAGACTCGTCTGGACCCCAAGCCAAAGCGAGGCCCTGCGAGCCTGCTTGGAGAGGAACCCGTACCCGGGCATCGCCACCAGAGAACGGGTGGCCCAGGCCATCGGCGTTCTGGAGCCCAGGGTCCAGATTGGGTTTCAGAATGAGAGGTCACGCCAGCTGAGGCAGCACCGGCGGGAA
>NW_026659130.1:0-796 GCF_009828535.3 Hylobates moloch | reverse complement strand
GCGTTCCGGAGCCCAGGGTGCAGATTTGGTTTCAGAATGAGAGGTCACGCCAGCTGAGGCAGCACCGGCGGGAATCTCGGACCTGGCCAGGGAGACGTGGCCCGCAAGAAGGGAGGCAAAAGCGGACACCCATCACCCCAGCCCAGACCGCCCTCCTGGTCCGAGCCTTTGAGAAGGATCACTTTCCTGGCATCGCCACCAGGGAAGGACTGGCCAGTGAGACGGGCCTCCCGGAGTCCAGGATTCATATCTGGTTTCAGAACCGAAGGGCAAGGCACCCGGTACAGGGTGGCAGGGCGCCAGCGCACACAGGCGGCCTGTGCAACGCGACCCCCGCGGGTGTCACCCTGCTCCCTGGTCAGTCGCAGAGGCAGGCGGGGATTTCGCCTACGGCACCCTGGCTCCCCGGGAAGGGGCACTCTCCCACCCTCAGACGCCTCGGTGGCCTCCGCACCCCCCGAGCAAATGCGCGGGGGATCGGAACCCGCAGCGCGACGGCCTGCCTGGCCCTGGCGCAGTGGGACAGCCAGGGCCCGCTCAAGCTGGGCCACAGGGCCGAGGTGTGCTTGCGCCACCCACGTCACAGGGCAGCCCGTGGTGGGGCTGGATCCAGGGGCCCCAGGTGGCCGGGGCAGCATGGGAACCCCGAGACGGGGCAGCTCCACCTACCCAGCCCGCGCCATCGGAGCGCTCCGCGGGGACCCAGCAGATGCAATCCTTCCGGGAGCCCTCCCCTCAGCCCCTGGAGCCCGGGCGCTGGTCTGCACTCCCCACCGGCCTGCTGTTGGATGAGCTC
>NW_026659129.1:292-3687 GCF_009828535.3 Hylobates moloch | reverse complement strand
CCCGCCTCGGCCTCCCAAAGTGCTGGGATTACAAGCGTGAGCCACCGCGCCCGGCCCTGGCTACAGTTTCAAATCTCTGCCCCATCAATTGCCAGATAACCTCTCTAGGTCTCATTTTCTGAAGTCAGTCAACTGAAACTGACTACCCATTTTGCACCGGCATCCTACAAAATAGCTTTTTTAAATATGGTGGTAAAGGCTGGGTGTGGTGGCTCATGCCTGTAATACCAGCACTTTGGGAGGCCCAGGCAGGTGGATCACCTGAGATCAGAAGTTCCAGACCAGCCTAGCCAACATGGCGAAACGCTGTCTCTATTAAAAATACAAAAATTGGCCGGGCGTGGTAGCACAGGCCTGCGGTCCCAACTACTGGGGAAGCTGAGGTAGGAGAATCACTTGAACCCGGGATGTGGAGGCTGCATTGAGCTGAGATCGCACCAATGCTCTCCAGCCTGGGCGACACAGCGAGACTCCATCTCAAAATATAAAAATAAAAAATGGTGGTAAGGCTGGATACCAGTGGCTCATGCCTGTAATCCCAGCACTTTGGGAGGCCAAGGCGGGAGGACTGCTTGAGTTCAGGAGTTCGAGACCAGCCTGGGCTAAATATATCAAGCCCTTATCTCTGAGAAAAAAAAAAAAAAAAACACAAAACAAAAGACCATAGCAATATCGCATCTCTCCAAAAAAACAAAAAACAAAACAAAAAAAACACCAAAGACAGCTTTGGGTTCAAACTATTTTTTCAAAATGGTGGTAAAATACATATAAAATTTACCATCTAAACAATTTTTAAGTATATATTTCTGTGGTATTAAGTATTCACATTGTTACATTGTTGTGCTGCCACTCGAACATCTACCCACTGAACTCCTGTCATCTTACAAAGCTGAAACTCCGAACTCATTAAAAAACAACTCCCCATTCTCCCCTCCTTCTAGCCCTTGGCAACCACTATTCTATTTCCTGTCTCTATGTGCTATATAGCTTTCATAGTATATTATATTTTGTTTGAAAATGCAACGTAAGAGTGTGGTATTGGCATCAGAGTAGACAAACAGATCAATGAAACAGAATAGAATCCAGAGTGAGACTCACACATGTATGGCTAATTTTCAATAAGGTGCAAAAACAATTCAGTGGAGAAAGGACAGGTTTTCAACAAATGGTGCTGCAACTTTTTTAAAAATCACTCATATATATAGCTATAAATATACTTATATAACATACATATCTATAGATATATCTATATACCTATCTATATATGTTTTTATTTTTATTTTTTTGTGAGCCAAAGATTTTTGTGAGCCAAAGATTTATCTGTTCATTTACTGCATTTGAAGTACTCTTTGATGACATCCTTGGCCTGAGACTCCCTGAAAAATACAGAACACTTCAAAAATTTGCAGGTCATCTTTGCACAGGGACCAGGCTAATCTTCTCTGTATCGTTCCAATTTTAATGTATGTGCTGCTGAAGCAAGCACGAGTGACTTTTTAAAAGTTCTTTAGATATACCTATATCTATATCTAAAGAACTTTCCAACCATCCCTCACACCGTATATAAAAATTAACTCCAAATGAATCATAGACTTAAATGTAAAACCTAAAACTATACAATCTCCAGAAGAAAATAGCAGAACATCTCTGTGGTCTCGGATTAGACAGATTTCTTAGACATAATGGGAAAAACACAATTTATCAATATTAAGAATTTATGTTCTTAGAAATACACTGTTGGCCGGCACAGTGGCTCACGCCTGTAATCCCAGCACTTTGGGAGGTCGAGGCGGGCAGATCACGAGGTCAGGAGACAGAGACCATCCTGGCTAACACCGTGAAACCCCATCTCTACTAAAAATACAAAAAAAAAAAAAAAAAAAAAAAAAATTAGCCAGGTGTGGTGGCAGGCGCTTGTAGTCCCAGCTACTTGGGAGGCTGAGGCAGGAGAATGGCGTGAACCCGGGAGGCGGAGCTTGCAGTGAGCTGAGATCACACCACTGCACTCCAGCCTGGGTGACAGAGCAAGACTGTCTCAAAAAAAAAAAAAAAAAGAAAGAAAGAAAGAAATACACTGTTAAGGCTGGTTGTGGTGGCTCACGCTGATAATCCCAGCACGGGCAGATCACTTGAGGTCAGAAGTTCAAGACCAGCCTAGCCAACATGGCGAAACCCTGTCTCATCTAAAAATACAAAAATTAGCCGGGTGTGGTGGCGGGCGCCTGTTCCCAGCTACTCAGGAGTCTGAGGCAGGAGAATCGCTTGAACCTGTGAGGCGGAGGTTGCAGTGAGTCAAGGTCACGCCATTGCACTCCTGCATGGGCAATGAAGTGAGACTCGGTCTCGAAAAAAAATTAATTAATTTAAAAAAGAAATAAATAAAAAAGAAAGAAATACTCTTTTGTTAAGAAAATAACAAATTCTCTTTTGTTAAGAGAATAACAAAAAGAGAGAAGGCACAACCTAGGGAGAAAATCTTTGCAAAGCATATATCAGAAACAAAAACACAACACCTCTCAAAATTCAACAATAAGAAAACAACTATTTTTCAATGGCAAAGATTTAGACACTTCGTCAAAGAAGATATAAGGATGGCAAACAAACATATGAAAAGACACGTGACATAAGTCATTAGGGCCAGGCACAGTGGCTCACGCCTGTAACCCCAGCATTTTAGAAGGCCAATGCGGGAGGATCGTTTGAGACCAAAAGTTCGAGACCAACCTGGGCAATGTGGCAAAATCCCGCTGTTACAAAAAAATACAAAAAAATTAGCCAGGTGTGGTAATACAAGCCTGTGGTCCCAGCTATTTGGGAGGCTGTCGTGGGAGAATCACCTGAGCCTGGGAGGCAGAGGCTGCAGTGAGCCAAGATCACACCACTGCAGCCTGGGTGACAGAGTGAGACCCTATCTCAAAATTTTAAAAAGCCATTAGGGAAATGCAAATTAGAATCACAATGAACTAACAGTAATTTTAGAGTGGCTAAAATGAAAAACACTGGCCACACCAAGTGTTAGTGAGGAGGTAGAAAACTAGAACTCTCATACAGCGTTGATGTGAATGTAAAACAATACAACTACTCTGGAAAACCTGTCATGTGACCCAGCCATTCCACCTAGGTATTTACCCAAAAGAAAAGAAAAAGCATCTGTCCATACAAAGACTTCCACACAAAATGTTCATAACAGCTTGATCTGTAGTAGTCAAAAACTGGAAACAATTCAAATGTCTATCAACAGGTAAATAAACAAATGATATATATCCATATAATGAATACTCATCAATAAACTACTGATATATACAAGATGAATGATTTCAATAACTATACAGAGAGATGCCAAAAGAGAGAGACTATATGATTATAGTATTTATATAAAATTCTTTTTTTTTTTT
>NW_026659129.1:0-227 GCF_009828535.3 Hylobates moloch | reverse complement strand
TTTTTTTTTTTTTGAGACGGAGTCTCGCTCTGTCGCCCAGGCTGGAGTGCAGTGGCACAATCTTGGCTCACTGCAAGCTCCGCCTCCCGGGTTCACGCCATTCTCCTGCCTCAGCCTCTCCGAGTAGCTGGGACTACAGGCGCCCGCCACCACGCCCGGCTAATTTTTTTTTTTTGTATTTTTTTAGTAGAGACGGGGTTTCACCATGGTCTCGATCTCCTGACCTC
>NW_026659128.1:0-3687 GCF_009828535.3 Hylobates moloch | reverse complement strand
CAATACAGTATGAAAAGAATTTGAATTACTATATAGAATATTCTCTGTTTTCTGTTTAGACAGTAGAACTTGCAAATCTAGATTTTTGTGGAAATCGATTATGAGACTTTAGTTAGAGGATTTTTGGAGATCTCATTGCTGACATCTTACATGCAAAAAGAAGTATGAGTTAAAAAATTGTAGTCAGTCATTCATCGTAGTTTAAAATTTGACAGTTCGTAAAAGGCATAGAATTTTTCTTCTCAAAATGTTCTAAAAAATCAAATATTTTAAACATCTAATAAGAGTTAAAAGAAGTATTTTGGAGAAACTCCGTCTCAAAAAGAAAAGAAAAGGTCGTTTAATTTTTCCTGTAAAAATGTCGTGCATAAATTGTTAAAAGTACTCTTAGGGTTTTTTTTTGCTATTGAAAGCAGTGCCATATTGAAATTACATTTTTAATTGTCTGTTAACACATATAAAGAGATCTTACATAGAGTTGTATATTGACTTTTTATACAGGCATTATGGCTTATAGCCAGGACTGAGTTGCAGCAGCAGGATCTGCTATGTTTATGCTTTATTACTGGCACCTGAAAGTTTAGATTGTTTTTCTTTCTAGCTCAGCAGTATATTTACTTTTTTTTTTTTTTTTTTTTTGAGACGGAGTCTCGCTCTGTCGCCCAGGCTGGAGTGCAGTGGCGTGATCCTGGCTCACTGCAACTTCCACCTCCCAGGTTCAAGCAATTCTCATGCCTCAGCCTCCTGAGTAGCTGGGACTACAGGTGTGCGCCACCAGGCCCTGCTAATTTTTTGTATTTTTAGTAGTGACAGGGTTTCACCATGTTGGCCAGGCTGGTCTCGAATTCCTGACATCAGGTAATCTGCCTGCCTCGGCCTTCCAAGATGCTGGGATTACAAGCATGAGCCACTGCTCCCAGCCTTGTATTTACTTTTTTGAAGTTAGGTTTTATATTATGTTATTCCCAGAAGAGGATAGGGATCTGTTGGTTTGGGTCCAGACTTTCAGATATTCGAACTTGAATTCTCCATATGAATTTTAAAATCATTTCTTCATGTTGTGTGAATAACTGAAGATTAGATTTTAGTTTCATATATATGTAAATAATTTGCAGCTAATTGTTATCTTTTCAGTATTGAGTGTTCTTCTCAATAAAAAAGGTATATGTCCCAAATTATACAGATTACCCTATTTATAAATAGTGTTTTTTTGTTTTTTTGTTTGTTTTTTTCTTTTTCAACTTTCAGTTTTGGGAGTACATTTGCAGGTTTGTTACTTGGGTATATTGCTTGATGATGCAGTTCAGGGTATAAGTGATACTGTCACCCATGTACTGAGCATAGTACCGTTACTTATCAGTTGGTTTTTCAGCCCTTACTGCCCTCCCTGCCTCCTGCCTCTAGTAGTCCCCGGTGTCTTTGTTGCCGTCTTTATGTCCGTAAGTACCTACTATTTAGCTCCCAGTTATAAGTGAGAACATGTAGTATTTGGTTTTCTGTTTCTATGTTAATTTATTTAGGATAAATACAGATTCTAATATACCTTCAAGAACTAGAACACAGGCTATAAAACTGGAACACAGGTATTAATTCTGTCTAAATGTTACTTAGTGTGTTTTGCTTAAAATGAAGAACTTTTTTTACATTTTTAGTTACACACATTAGAAATACTAATTAAATCCCCATTTTTTGGGTATATTTCTTCTCTGAAGGAAAAATAAAAGTTCTAAAGCCAAAATGAAAAAAAGTAAGATACCTTTTCCTTCTGTCATTCATTTAAAAAGTTTGTTGAACTTTTTTCTCCTTCGTGATTGCTTGGTCATTATATGTAGTGACTGATAAGAAAACTCTCCTAGATAAGTTCAAGGAAAAGGTTTCCTAATGTTTTTAACAACAAAAATAGATTTTTTGTAACCTTTTTTTTTATCTGAAACATTTTACAATAAAACTGATTTGTGCTTACCTCAAGGAAATGTTCTTCCTCTGTAAATATTGAACAATCCCAGTAGCAGAAGGTCTAGAAGAGATACTATGTTATGTTGCTAATTTTTCTGCCTTGCATTCAAAGTAGACTTCAACGCCCCCCCTTACTTATCAGAAACCATTATAATAAGGGCATTTGTTGAATCTTTTTTTTTTTTTTTTGAGACAGAGTCTTCAACCCCCACTTACTTATCAGAAACCATTATAATAAGGGCATTTGTTGAATCTTTTTTTTTTTTTTTTTTTTTTTTTTGACAGAGTCTCACTCTGTTGCCCAGGCTAGAGTGCAGTGGTGCAATCTTGGCTCACTGCAATCTCCGCCTTCTGGATTCAATCAGTTCCCCTGCCTCAGCCTCCAGAGTAGCTGGGATTACAGGCGCCTGCCACCACGCCCGGCGATTTTTTGTATTTTAGTAGAGACAGAGTTTCACCATGTTGGTCAGGCTGGTCTCGAACTCCTGACCTCAAATGATCTGCCTGCCTTGGCCTCCCAAAGCGCTGGGATTACAGGTATGAGCCACCAGGCCCGGCCCATTTGTTGAATCTTTTAATGACTCTTCTTGTTGAGGTGTTAAGTAAGGCTGTCTGTCTATCCCTGATGTGAAATTCAAAATCTGAAATGCTCCAAATTCTGAAACTTTTTGAGCACTGACATGATATTTAAAGAAAATATGCATTGGAGCATTTTGGATTTTGGATTTTTGGATTGGGGGGTGCTGAACCAGTATAATACAAATATTCCAAAATCCAAAATAATTTGAAATCCGAAATACTTCTAGTCCCAAGCATTTCGGGTAAGGGATAGTCACCTGTAGTGTATTATTTTGCATTTATGTTGGAGCTTCCTATGAGAGAAAGAAACTGATTATACTTCTAAGTCCAGCTGACTTCTTCTTGCCCTTAGTATTCAGTTGAAAATTACTTTCTAGAATGATTGGTAGGTTGATTTGCCCAAGAATCATTAAAAAATAGTTTTCTGGGCTGGGCGCAGTGGCTCACGCCTGTAATCCCAGCACTTTAGGAGGCCGAGGCGAGTGGATCACCTGAGGTCAGGAGTTCGAGACTAGCCTGGCCAACCTGGTGAAACCCCATCTCTACTAAAAATACAAAAATTAGCTGGGCATTGGGGCGGGTGCCTGAAATCCCAGCTACTCAGGAGGCTGAGGCAGGAGAATCACTTGAACCTGGGAGGCAGAGGTTGCAGTGAGCCGAGATGGCGCCATTGCACTCCAGCCTGGGCGACAGAGCGAGACTCTGTCTAAAAAAAAAAAAAAAAAAGTTTTCTGGTACAGTGATAATATTGACAATAGTAACTTTATAACCATGGCACACAATAAATTTTTCATATGCCTTTACTTTTGCTTAAACCATGTAAATTTGCCATTACCTTCAGGGACCCTGTCATGGTACCAGTGGTACTTCTTTTCCTTTTTTTGTAGTAAATAAAAGATACTTATTTAGTCATTGAAGAATACAATGGCTACCGAGTGACTGGCTTTTCTTTCAAGAAAACAAGTCTGGAAACCAAGGGGAAGTTAAAGTGAAACAGGCCTTTATTCTGCCTTATTCCCTACTGAGCTTGTGTATCAAGTTACTCATATTTTAGGCAAGTCCACCAACATAGCTGCATCTACTGTGCCACACTGAGGTCTTTCTCTGAGGAATCACACATCTGCATAGATATAGTTGGTCATTTTAATTGTG
>NW_026659127.1:0-3688 GCF_009828535.3 Hylobates moloch | reverse complement strand
GTCTGGATTCTGTCGCTTTGGCCCCTGGAATAAAATAACTGACTGACCCTTAGCAAACTTCCCAGGGTGCCAGGTGTGAGTTTGCTTGGAAGAGAGAAGGGCGCAGACCCCCATCCCCTGCAGGTGGCAGCAGCTGGGACACCTTCAGTGGGCTCGGGAGTGGCAAAGGGAGCTATCTGGGGTGAAGCTTGGCCAAAGACACAGACTCCCTTGCGCATTCTTCCCTGCTTCAAAGGAGCCTTCCAGAAACTCCCCGTAGGCCTGAAGTAAGTGGCTTAATGACTAGGATGATGAGTAATAGGTCACTGGCATGATATACCCCTTTACGCATTTATTGGCACCAGAAAGTGATATGATGCCCACGATTAAAGTGTGGGGCACACCCATGGAATTTGTTTCCATTCAAATGCTCTGCATACTTTGGTGGCCAATCCCCCTCTCAAGGGATGAAGGCAGGACTGGCTGTGGCAGAAGCTTCAGATGAGGTCTCTGGTCAGAGAAGTTCCACCTCACGTTGTCTTCATCATTGCTGTGGAGTTTTGCCATCTCAGAGCTCACGCCGAGTCACAGGTGACTTTAGACAGGCCATCTTGTTTAGGTCCACGCTTAGATTTGTCTTTATAAAACGTGGCATTTTTACCTCATATACACACACTTTAGAATCTTAAATAGCTGGAGAGTTTTCTCCAGGTACTTCCGGCTCCTGTTGGCTTGGTAACATTAATCCTGCTAACTTTGGTCATCTCCAGTAATACAGGCGTGCACACACACACACACACACACACACACACACATTCTCTCTATCTTTCTTCCTCTTTATTGTCCCCCCCAACCCCCGCACCACATGCAATCATAATTATATGCTTTAGTTCCCAAATGCTTCTAATTTGTGTTGTTGTCGTTGATGTTTTGAGACACGGTCTCGCTCTGTCACCCAGGCTGGAGGGCAGTGACGCAATCTCAGCTCACTGCAACCTCTGCCTCCCAGGTTCAAGCAATTCTCCTGCCTCAGCCTCCTGAGTAACTGGGATTACAGGCACCTGCCACTACACCCAGCTAATTTGTGTATTTTTAGTAGAGACAGTTTTTCACCATGTTGCCTAGGTTGGTCTCAAACTCCTGGCCTCAAGTGATCCACCCGCCTCGGCCTCTCAAAGTGCTAGGATTACAGGCGTGAGCCACCACACCCAGCCTCTAATTTGTGTATCCCATATTTTACAGATTTTTTAAGCTAGTCAAATTTTACAATTTTTTTACTTCCAAAAATAACAGTAATCAGCGCTATATGTACATGTGTGTCTTCATATGTAGTAACTAAGATTACATGAGCCACTGTATTAGGTATCACCCATTTGAGGAAATACAAAGCAAGAGGAGAAAACCTATTTAAGAACTGGGTTTATATAACAGTGGTGTTATTGTCACTTTTGTAAACTGCTCTCCATTCATGCCTAATTATAGTGCAGCTTCAGAACAATATCATTAAATTTACATTTTGTGTGACTTCAATACCAAATGCCATTTTCTTAACTTTCAGAGCTAAGAAAAAGTTAGCTGAAAGTTTCGGGGCCATCTGCTCACGTGGCCCACCATGGTCCCAGTCACTCAGCAAACACATCGGTGCCCTGAAGTGGAGGGCTCCACGCCAGCTTCTGTGATGACAGAGGTGCATACTACCGGCTGCTTGTCCTAGAGCACGTACAATGTAACAAACTTGTAAATAAAATAAGCACATTATAGTACAGCATGTTAAGTGTTACAACAGAAACACATGTAAAGAGACCAGAAAATCAGCACCCCTGTAGGGAATCTGACGAAGTCATGGAGAGGTGCCATCTGAACTGGGCTTTCAGGAATGAATAGGAGTTTTCCGGGTGAAGGGACCGGGGGAAGAATCATGATGTGCAGACACTCCACATGAAAGCAGGTGTGGCTGGGCGCGGTGGCTCACGCTTGTAATCCCAGCACTTTGGGAGGCCGAGGCGGGCGGATCACGAGGTCAGGAGATCAAGACCATCCTGGCTAACACGGTGAAACCCCGTCTCTACTAAAAATACAAAAAAATTAGCCGGGCGCGGTGGTGGGCGCCTGTAGTCCCGGCTACTCGGGAGGCTGAGGCAGGAGAATGGCGCGAACCCAGGAGGTGGAGCTTGCAGTGAGCCGAGATTGCGCCACTGCACTCCAGCCTGGGTGACAGAGCAAGACTCCGTCTCAAAAAAAAAAAAAAAAAAGAAAGCAAGTGTGCCTGGGGTTAGCGAGCTGCTTCCTGTGCAAGGAGCATAGGATATGGAAGATGGGGCGGCGACCTGGAGCTAAGATAGTTGGCTGAGGCCATATCATGAAGACCCTTGCATACCAAGGTGGGGGGTTCATCCTGGAGGTAGGAACAGGAGTGGCTTTGATTTGGGAGAGGAAAGCTCTGGAGATGGTGTAAAAGGTAGCTTGGAGTTAAAAAAAAATTTTAAAGTTCGATTTTAAGGAAATAAGAGAAGATAAAATAATATTTCATGAGCTTTTTTCCATCCTAATAAATATATGTTTCAACAACGCTTCTGTAGCTTGCGTAAAATAACACTACAGTGTTTAAGCAAACTGTTACTTGGGGAGATTTGAGGTTATTTGTGTTTTGTTATGTTTTTTCATCTATTAGTTGTTATAAACAGTTAGGCACAGATTCTAAATTACTTCCTTAGATAAATCAGTAACGAAACTGCTGAGTTAAAAGTATGTACATTTTTCGGGCTTTAAATAAATCAGTTAAATTGTCCTCCGGAAAGGCTGTACCAATTTCTTTCCTACTAGGAGTGTTTAAGAATGCCCATTTGCCCAGCACCCAGTATAGATCAGTACAGACATACAATAAGCAATATCTCACTGTATTAATGGGCCTGTTTTTGCTACTGAAGTCACACGTTCTTTTTCATGGGGGGTGGTGGTGGGAGGAGAGGACATTTGTATTTCTTCTTTTGTGAATTACCTGTTGCCATTTATCCATTTTTCTACTGGTGTGTTTGCCTTTTTTTTTCTTGCTCTGTAAGAGTTCTCTATATATTAAGGGCATCCTGTTGTCGCTATATGCGGTGTAAATAAGTTCTTTCAACTTATTATTGCTGTACATGTCTAACTTCAATCCCTGGGAGAAGAGACAGATTTGAATCCTCCACGGCACATAGCTCAGTCTCTCTTCTGTGGCAGGTGCTCAACATATATGCCAAGATGGGCGAATTATTTTTGTCCAAGCTACTTTATGAAACTCATTCTGCCCCACTCCAGAAATGGAAGGGATCCGTCAAACGTTCAGACTCCCCTTGATCACAGCAACATCAACACTGTCTCCTTGTTTCCTTCATTCATCTAACAAATGTCTACTGAGCCCCTGGTATGTGCCAGGTACTGTTCCTGGCACTAGGAAAACCATAATGGGCAAAATCTTTCATTCTAGTTGGGGGACACAGATAACAAAGAAAACGAATAAAATACGTATGATGTTCAATTGTGATCAGCGCTATAAAGTACATCAAAGTACAGAAGGGGAGACTGAATTTGTAGGCAGCATGGTCACGGTAGAACTCACTGAGAAGGGGTATGAAGGTGGAGGTAGAGGGTTTAGACAAGTGGATAGGTAGAGGAGAAGGCTTCTGAGCAGATTAAGCAACGCACAGAAAGGGCCCAAGGCAAGAGCAGGCCC
>NW_026659126.1:0-3688 GCF_009828535.3 Hylobates moloch | reverse complement strand
TCTGTTAAAAATATTTAATTTCTAATAAATAAAAGGTTAGAAATGTCTGTTTTTCCTTGTATTCCCCATGGGATCCTTACTTTTTTTTTTTTTTTAATAAATACTAGGTATTTGAATCTGTGACATGTGGGCCGATTTCAGCTAAAAAAAGAAAATTCTTAAGCCCAGAGGTAAGGTGGGACAGAAAATACCTGGCTCAGCTTATCTTGAACAGTTACTTTCCTGCCTGCTACTCAAATTATCCTGTGGCTTTAACAACAAAGTAGTGAAGAAAACAACTGGAATTTGTTTTTATCTAAGAATAATAGATATCTCACTTTCAATTAAAATATGCTCAAGACACCATCAGGACCTATCAAGTAATAGTAAAAATAACTATTCTACCTTGGTGCTAGCAAAATGCAGAATGATTTTGAAATTAACACAAATGGTTATAATTTTGATGATTTTGCAATGAACACAATGGTTATGATTTTGATTTCAAATAAGTAGACCAGATATTTGATATTACAGAACTATTTTTATAAATAAACAAGGTATATTTAAATAAACAATAAATAAGGAGGTATGATGATGGTATCATAATTATATATAAAACGGGAAGGCCGGGTGTGATGGCTCATGCTTGTAATCCCGGCACTTTGGGAGGCCAAGGTAAGAGGATCACTTGAGCCCAGGAGTTCAAGATCAGCCTGGGCAACATAGGGATTCCATCTCTAAAAAAAAATAAAACAATTAGCCAGGCATGGTTGTGCACACCAGTGGTCCCAATACTTTGGGCGACTGAGGAAGAAGGAGGATTGCTTGGGCCTGGGCCGAGGCTGCAGTGAACTGTGATTGTGCCACTGTACTCCAGCCTGGGTGACAGAGTGAGACTCTGTCTCCAAGAAAATAAAAGTGTCCTTACCTTTTAAAAATCATATACTGACATGTTAAAAAATGAAATATGTCACCTGGGGTTTGCTTTAGTATCACCGGGAGTTGAGGTAAGGTGAGTGGGTAGGTGGGAGTAAAAGACACAAGATTGTCTGTGAGAAGAATTGAAGTAGATACGGGTATGTGTGGATTCATCTTACTGTTCTCTCTACTTGAAATTCTTTGTGTGTTTGTTTTTGGAGACAGGGTCTCACCCTGTCGCCCAGGTTGGAGTGCAGTGGCTTTAATTTCTCCATTAAACCACCAATTTCTCAAATTTGGTAGTGGCTTTAGTGAAGCAGAAAATGAAATATAGGCTGGGTACAGTGGCTCACACCTATAATCCCAGAACTTTGGGGGGCCAAAGCAGGAGGATTGCTTGAGCCCAGGAGTTCGAGACCAGCCTAGGCAAAAAACATTTTTTGTAGAGACCTCATCTCTACAAAAAATAAAAAAATTAGCTGAGTGTGGTGACATGTGCCCGTGGTCCTAGCTACTCGGGAGGCTGAGGTGGGAGGATCGCTTGAGCCTGGGAGGTTAAAGCTGTTGTGGGTTATGATCCCACCACTGCATACCAGTCTGAGTGACAGAGCGAGGCCCTGTCTCAAAAAAAAAAAAAACAAAAAAAAACAGTTTAATCTCCCTTTCACACCAATCACCTACAACAGTTAACTGTGGGCAGCAGTTTTTTAGCCACTAATTACTGTTCACTGATAAAATGATGATAATGGTCACTACATAAACCAGCAAATCTCTAGAGCAGCACTGTCCAACAGAATTTTCTGTGATGACGGAAATGTTCTACATCTCATGCTTTTCAATATAGTAAATATCCTGTAGCCACATGGTAGCTACTGGATACTTGAAGAATTGCTAAGGAGACTGAAGAACTACATTTTAAATTTTACTTAATTCATTTAAATAGACATATGTGGCTAGTGACTACCATAATGGATAGTACATTATGTACTGCCCATTATGGTAGTCACTAGCCACATATGGAGCTCTAGAGTACCTAAGAAAAGAAACACACACACGCACATTTCACTTAATATCTAACTCACATTTATTAAAAATTGAAGATTACAGAAAAGCATAAGATTGGCTTTGTTAAACAAGCTTAATTAACTTACCTTTGACTAATAAATGAAAGTATTTAATAACACTAAAGGAATTTTGAGAACAAGTTCTATTCCAACCTTAGAAATTAAAAACAAAAGCAAAGCAGCTATTCTCCAAAGGAGAAAGCAACCACAGATCTCCCTCTAGTGGCAAAAGATAAAGTTGCTGCTGAAAAGCTGAATTGCTCCTCCATACATAGAACTGCTCAGACATTTCTTCTATAAAATTCTAACTTAAGATTCTAAATCAATATATAAGGAAAATAGATCTATTTTTTGTCAAAAAATTAGACCTACTGCCCAGTAATAGCATGGATTAAAAAAATTAGACAATTTTCACTTACTATGAATGCTAATCTCTCTAGAAATCTGATCTCTCCAGAAAAAAATAAGTTTTGCCAATGACATTTGGGTATCGGGCTTTCACCAAATAAAAGTTTATAAAGCCATAACCAAACTGTGAGCAACAGAAAAGGGAGCAGTTCTCCTCTGTTGGTAAATATTCTGGGATAGAGCATGAAAGGAGCTGACTCAGAAGTATAAAGTAGTAAGCAGCAGTGTGTGGGTTTTGTAACAACTCAGGGTACATCAAAAGAAATAATATAAGAGTTCTTAACCAAAACAACACTTTTCATTCTGGTATTCAGTTTCAAAAGACAGCTCTGCCACATTGCCAGTTTTAATTACAACCATACACACTGATTTAGATTTCACTATTGAACTACTTTCAAGTACAAGAAGGAACTCAAAATAGAAATGACTTATGATACAACTATTGTTATTCCCTCACAGCTTCAGGGAAAACAGGCTTTATATACACTGTAGTAAGTACAGAATGTACAGAAGACAGTTATATATACAAAAGTGCACTAATATAGTAATACATTTAGCAGTAATACAGGAAAAAAAAATCCTGGTTAACAATCTGATACATTACAGTATTTAAAACTACTTGAAGATTCTCCAAACCAGTCAACTTCCTACTTGCTTTGGTTATGATATTGCTGCTACATAACTAATCTTTGAAACTAAAAAGCAAAAACAAAAACCCACAATTTGAAATTTTTACCCATATGTGAATTGTTTTGCATATACTTGTTTCTCATTAATAGCCTTTGACAATAGTCCTTAAATTCCCAACACAAAGATTCAGAATAGATAATACTTGTTAAGTGAGAGTACTCAAATAGGAAATTAAATGGATCCACTACAGGAACAGACATTATCTGCTCCATTGCTAAAAGCCTCAGCTAGATAACCTAACCACAAATCTCAATTTCAGTCTCAGTTTAAATCCAATAAGTCAGCTACTGTTAAAAGAGCCAGCAGCTCCACACAACAAGTCATGGCTTCAGGCCACTGTTCCTTAGAACAATTCAGAATATTAAGTGTTAACTTGTTATTTATACATATAGTCTACAACTACCTTTACAGAGTCAAATGTATATGCATAATTAGAGCAAGTCTCCCCTTTTTCACCCCCATCCCTCACCACAAAAATGAACACAGATTTCCACAGGTTTTGTTGGACACAAAGATGTAACAAAGAAATGTGACAAAAAAAGTACTACATATAGAATTTAGAGAAGATCAAACAAGTTTTTCTGAGTTCGGTATGAGTGTCAAATTAAAATTTCATTTGCCGTTATATG